>NW_019154131.1:11803633-11809103 GCF_002288905.1 Enhydra lutris kenyoni
AAAAAAAAAACAAAAAGCAAAGCATAACAATATAAAAAGAGTTATGAAAACAGCTCTCTTTCTCAATCAACATGGAGTTCACTCAGCCCACTTTCACCCAAGAGAATCTCACAACATGCTTTAGAACCAACCCCTCCAAGTTTCACCTATGGATGAAGGAAAAAAAGTGAAGTCATCTCTAGGAGCTTCGGAGTACATAGCACATATGTATGGTCTTTGCGGCAGGCACAAAGATTACTAAAACCTTTGAGTTAATGAAGGGTCAGGTTCCAGGGATTCACTAGCAGTTCTCTAAAGCACTAAGAGTTCTCAGCACCCAGTTTTATCTCATGACTTAAACACATACATAGTACTTGTTATATTGTAGGCACTGTTTTAGGCATTATAAATTCATTTAATCCTCACAATTTATTTAAACTATGTAGGATATAGGTATTATTATATCCGTTTCACAGATAAGAACTTGGGGGACAGAGACTTCAGTTAACCGTCAAATGCCTCACAGCTTGTGCAAATGGTAGATAAAGAATTCAAACCCGGCTCTGGGGTCCATGCTTTTTGTCACTGGGCCATGCTACCTTTGTCCAGTAGTGCCAGTCAAACCATTCCTGAACTAATCTCTGAAGTGAAGTGTCAGTAACCAAAGGCAATTTCCAAGGCTACCAACTTTAAAGACATGCAGCCCTCTAGCCAGACTTGCTTGTGGGAATCCTATCAGTTATCCCCAGCCCCATATTAGTGTATCACTACACTATCAGTGAGGCCAATCAATGTCCTGGGGACTGTCATGACCAATCCTTCCCTGCCATGTGACCTCTAAGATGACTGGGGTCTTCTGGTTAGCCACACTGTCTCTGTGATTTAAACCAGACCATCTGGCCTTGTTCTCTGAGGTGGGGCATGCCTAAAATGCTCGGATTGCATTTAACAACTTCTTTCTCTGGCCAAATTTAAGCACTAGAGCTATTCTACGTAGATTTTGGTTCATGCTATAATAACACAGAGAAAGCTTTCTTTGAGATAAACTTTCATTATCAAAGTCGGTTCACGGGATGGCCCAGCAGGAGGAAAGCCACCAGGAACATGGCAGTGGACTTGAGACATGGCATGCAATATGATGTTCAGGGGGTTCTCCTTATTTACAGAATGCAATCAGTAGGAAAGATCTATAAATTTCAATATCAAAAAGGAGGTGAATTTCTATTAAAATACTTAATAAACTCTACAAATTCTTCCAAAACTATAAATCAAAGGTCAGGCTGAAGCAAAGAATAAGAACATGAGGCAGAGAAAGGGTGGATATTAATTACTCCCTTCTACATGAACCTTGACTGTTCAACTACTTAAGTTATGCATTCTTAAAAAACCAATAAAGTCAGCTGGTACTTTGTGAAGCTCCAATACGATGCCTTCTATAGTCAATAGTTGACTGATCTCATAAAGTCAGAGAAGAGTTGTAGGCTCATTTAGTCTTAAAGCTCTGGAGAAAGAGGCATTCTCTCAAAACTCAACTGATTTTCAGGAAAGAAGAAAGAACAGTTTATCATCAAAAATATTTAACTACTGGGGCACCTGGGTGGCTCAGTGGGTTAAAGCCTCTGCCTTTGGCTCTGGTCATGATCCCAGGGTCCTGGGACTGAGCCCCGCATCAGGCCCTCTGCTCAGCAGGGAGCCTGCTTCCTCCTCTCTCTCTGTCTCTCTGCCTACTTGTGATCTCTGTCTGTCAAATAAATAAATAAAAAATCTTAAAAAAAAAATATTTTACTACTAACATGGCAACAAATTTAATTGAGTCACCAAAATTCTCAACTTTGTAAAAGTGAAGCAATTCAAAAAATGCTACCTTAAAAAGGTAGATCAACTGCGGCCGCAGCAAAAGGGAAAGAGAATAATTACAAAATTTGAAAGGGAGGGGTGGCTTTCATGGGGGGACAAAAGAAGAATCATGAAACCAAATGTCCCAGTTAAAATATTCACAGGAAAATTACTATTACACCATCAGTGCTCTTTCCAAGAATCTGAGAAGAGAAGAGAGGGGCAGGAGACTATTCAACCCCAACACAATACTTTAGGAAAACAGGAATAGTTTTCTTAAAAAGAAATAAAAAGGGCCTCCTGGAACACCAACCTCCCTGTGATTGCAGGGTGAAAACTGTAACATAAAAACCCAGTCCATAAGTGCCAGAGGAAAAGAAACTTTCCCCAAATAAGAAAATAAAAATAAACCTTCAGTTAAAATAATATATTACACACTGATGTAAACTGAAATGCTCTTGTCCATGGGTGGAGCTTATGAAACCCTTAAACATGAGCATGTAACACTAACAAACTATTTGACATTATTATTTGGGTTCAAAGACTCCCTTTCTCTAAATGTTTATAGCACCATACCAGTTATTTCAACGGAGTTGACACAATGAATTTCAAATGATCTAATACTTTTGACTTACCAGCGGATTAGCACATGATTACTCTGAGTAAAAGGATTATTATTATTGCTGCTCTAAGATATTAACACTTTCTGTAACACGCTCTAAGGACGACGCTGTATAGATCACCAAAAAATGTGAAAAAATACATGGGTGAGAGGGGATTTTTAAAAAGGAAGGTGATAAGTGTTCTCTTTTAGGTTTTCTTGCTTAAAATAAGGTGGGCCTCCCAATGGTAGAAGCAGCATTTTTGCATGACGTTTTCAGTGGTATACAAGTTCCAAATAAGTAAGTCCAGTACTCAGCGCACTTCAGAAATTAAACCACGTGTGGCCTTCTTCCCATGAAGATCAGGCTCCAAACAAAAACCCCCACTTTGTAACAGACAACTAATTCTCCTGTAATGAATGACAGAACACAGCATTAATGTACTTAACAAGACAGAGCTAAATTCAATGAAGCTTGACGCCATTTATATGAAAAAGGGTTACATTTGTAGACAGAGCCAAAGTGAGAGAGGATAATTCTGAATTAAACAGCACAGCTTCTGCCCTGGAAATAAAGATCACAGCTAAAAGAGGACCCTGAAAACTGGCAGCAGCAAACAAAGCCAAATACCACCATATTAAATCCTAACTCTCCCTGATGAAAAGGTAACAGCTAAAGGACTTTGCTTAGACCCTCTATTGGCAAAAGTGCCATTTCTTTATAGCCTAATTCCTGGCCCATTAGAAACATGTCCCTTCTCTACCAAACTCCATGATATTGCAATGCAGCTGGCCCGTAACACTGTCACAGAAAAAATCAGGTAACCCAAATGATGTCTTACTATCTACTGAATCCTGTGGGTATGTCAAACCAAAAGATGGGAAAGTAAGGCAGGTGACGAAAAGTGAGTATGCTGAACAGATAAGTTTAGGTGGCTTTTTGAGGGTTTTAGCGTTACAGTCACCCTTGTTCTAACAAAAATGTTCAGAGAAGTCCTACAGACACACGTTATTGTGGAAGTTGTATATGTGTATGGATATGTGCGGCCCATCACAACAAAAGATTTTTTTTTAAAGCCTACCAATGATACCATGCCAACTCTTGTTTTCAGTGTAAGTTCAGAAAATGGATTTTAAAGCAGAAAATGGATTAAAAACATAGGATATGAATGATGCCAATCAAGCCCTTACATTCTGAAAATACTTTATCAATTACTGTAAGTAGACCAGAGGGTATTTTAACTCCTCTAGCAGGTTTACAGTAAGAACACTGACCTAAACAGCACACTCTGTGCATCCGGTCATGAGACTGATTCTGGAGGATGTTCTTACACACATCGAGGTAACAGCACTGGAACTGCTATACCTTAAGGCAGGGAAGCCTCCGCCTTCCTCTTCTCTTCCCCATCCACAGTGTTATCTGGTTCTGCTGTTGTCACAGAGCCAGGGAATGAAGCTCTTCCAGAAAACTTACCCAAGATCAAACTGTGCCTGGTGACAGCAGTGTCCAGGCCATAAGTAATGTTCAAAGGATTCAACAACGCCTGTGACTGATCATTCTCTTTCCCTTGCCATCACCTGCTGATTTTGTCCAGGTGTTTTATGGCTATCTTGAGGATCTGGAGAACAGACAGAGGGAAGACTTTGCCAATTTCTTTTGTCTGGGATTGTGAATTCCTTACACAGATGGCGGACAGCCTCAGCTCGGGGCAGCACCAGGCTACGCTGCCTTCAACCTCCAAAGGGAGAAACAGAGGGAGACATCTTCTCGCACAACACTGCCTGTAACATGTCTGTGGTTAGCAAACTGAGACAGCATGGCTTCACAGGGGGTAAAGTGAAGAGGTAAGAAAGTCAACAAATAACTTGAAAATATTTACCTGTTTGGCATATCACTAAGCATTTATTTACCAAGGAATCAAAACCGCTGATGAGAAAGAGGATTCCTGAACAAATGTGCTTCTACAAAGACTTCTTACCCCAAGTTTCAGTTACTTTTTCAATTGTATGTCAAGGACACCAGCTCTCCTAAATTAACGAAAATAGTGACTTTAAAAATCCAAGTCAGTCCTTTGGAGCTATTATACTGCTGTGCTGGAAAGAAAATTGGACTGGGTTTATCTACACCTATGATCTCTAATATGGTAACCACCAGCCATATGTGGACACTAAGCACATGACATGTGGCTAGTCCAAATTGAGATGTGCTCTAAATGTAAAACAGACACTGGACTTCGAACAATATGAAAAGATGAATGTAAAATGTCTTGATAAATATTCATAATAATTATATATTTTTATATGTACTACACATGGACATGATAATTTTTGATACACTGGGTTAAATAATATATACTATTAAAATCAAGCTCACCTGTTTCTTTTTACTTTTGTAATGTGGCTACTAGAATATTTAAAATTGTATGTAAAGTATTGGGTGGTGCTCGTCTAGACCCCAGGACTCTTGTCCTTTCAGTCTATTATTGGTTATTTGACCATGGTCTTCTTTCTTAGCCTTCTGAGCCTCCACATTTTCAGATGAGAGGGAAGGAAATAAAGGGTACAGATTCAAAATTTTAAAGCTCCCAAATTTATAAAATTTTATTTACTTATTTTTCAGACTTCCATTCCTAAAGCCCAGGTCCATTTTCATTTGGGCCTGCTCTAAAGAAGCAATGAAGAACATGTAATAGGAAAAAGGTTCTATCCATTATTTAATTAATTTAAGAACCTACAGCTCATTCTGGTGATTTTTTTTAAAGATTTCTTTATAGGGTGCCTACGTGGCTCAGTTGGTTAAGTGTCCAACTCTTGATGTTACCTCAGGTAACGATCTCAGGGTCCTGGGATCAAGCCCCACGCTGGGTCTGAGCTCAGCACAGAGTCTGTTTATCCATCTCCCTCTGCCCCCTGCCCCGCTCTCTCTCTCAAATAAATAAATCTTTGTTTTATAAATAAATAAATAAATCTAATCTTATTTGAGAGAGAGGGAGAGAGAACCAGGTAAGGGGCAGAGGGAGAAAGAAACTTATGAGAGACTCAATCTCACAATCC
>NW_019154131.1:11812103-11856607 GCF_002288905.1 Enhydra lutris kenyoni
AAAAAAAAAAAAAAAAAAAAGCCCAAGCTCAAATTGTGAATTATGCAAAGTGTTATACGTAATAAAATGTGGATGTCTTTCTTACTCCCCACATCTGGAGATAGTTTAGTATACCAATTTCCAGAAACCAAGCAATTGTCCAGGCTGACTAGCCCCTTTCATTCACAAATAAACAATTAATGAAATGGACAACTAATTTTCCAAGTGTTCATATTCATTAGGCTGTTTCCTGAAATTAAGTATCTGCCTCATGATATAATACTGTACGCATTAAGCAGTCTCCTACCACCCCCTTGCCCAGCCACCTTTCTCCTATCAAATGTAGAGAACTAGGCGTTTGTATTTCTCTTTACCTTCCTTGTAATACACAAGGATTTGAAAATTAGATTCCCTCAACCGTGCTGAATAAGTACAAAATACTAAAATAAGACGCGATCCCCTCACCAATCCTATTCTCTAGAGAATTTCTATTCTCAGGGCTCCGCTGACTCACTAAATATTTATCAAACACCTACTATGCAGAAAGCAGAATTCTAAACCCTGACCTGTAAACATAAATAGGTCCTCAAGGAATTTACAACTGAGTAGGGAGATAAACCTGACCACAAATAACTATACTATAAAGTCGAATGTGATCAATGTGACAAGAGAGGCATAAACAAAATGCTTTAGGGTTCAGGGGAGAGAAACTACCTCTTCTGAGGTAACGAGAAAAGGCTTAGCGAAGGAGGTGGTTTGGAAGATGGATAGGCTTTCAAGAGGCACTGGACTCGAAGGTCCTTGAGGTCAGAAACCATGTCTTGTTTGACCTGGCATTACCCCCCACACGTAGCACAGTGCTGGGCCGTCAGCACCATGAAAAAGCTATTTAACTGAATTCAGCAAGCCAAGATGGAGAAAGAACATCACCCAAGAAAATGGACGAGTTCTCCTAATGGCTGTAGGACAGCATGAGCTCGCTCAAAGACCATGTGAGTTTTAGAAAAGAGGATACCTACGGATGTAAAGTTAGAAAGGCAGTCTGAAAAACAAATTTAAACCAAAATAAAAGATAGCCAGCAAAATTTATTTTAAATTTTGAACCACAGGGAACATTGACAATTTCCCTGCATAGGAATAATTAGCAGAACTATACATCTATTGTGCCAGAATATATTAAGACTATATTAAGAATATAACCCATGTAGTCTTCAACTTTAAAATGCAGAGCACAAAGTAAAGAAAAATATACTACATTGAAGAAATAATTAGGAACCCACAAACTTACTGACCATTACGCTGACAGTGTGCCTTGAAGGCCAAGAGAAGCTTCCATTATTATGTGTGCAATCCAAGAAAATGTTCCCTTAGCAAACGTGAAGTTTAAAAGAAAAATGAAATCAAAGAGAAAGGCAGCTCCAATTGCCATGTGTTGTTCAAAATCGGTGGTGGCAATAGGGTGTGGAGCATTCCACTACCACTACTCAGACTCCTCAGAACAGGTACTTAATGCAAAAACAACACACAGCTCTTCTGGAAAAGGAGATGAGCTTTTACCTTCTGTTTCCTTAATTCCCTGTGTTCTGTTCAAGGGGTCCAGCTTGCTACCTTTTATTTAAGTGACAACAGGCAAATGCAAGGGGAGGCTCCCAGGCTTCCCACGGTTGTTTAGGATCTCCTGCATCCCTGAATGTCCCTCCATCTATGTGAGGAATTCTTGGCAACTAGGACAGCAGACTATGACAACTCCCCGGGATTTCCAAGAAGGAAAGGTGACAAGTATGCTTGTCATTTGGATGTGTCATACAGGATTGCAAAATTTTCTGAGATGTCTGTTTCCAGATAAACTGTGTATTTCAAATGGTCTAGATGACATCATGTGACATTTGGCTTAACAACAACAGAGAAGTAACAGCACACAAGGAATAGTACTTTATGGAAAACTGCCCCCAAAGAAACAAAGACTAATGAAAACAAATCCCGATTCCTGGTTCATTTGCTTCCAGAGCCAAACCTAATGAAATAAGGCTCAAAACCAAATTACAGTGGTCCCATTAAAAATAATAATATAAAATTATATATATAATTTGTCTATATAATGTTTAGAACTGAAACCCAAACATGTTGAATTTAACTGTCAACTGTCACAAACTTCAAAAAAAAAATACTGGGGGTGGGTGGGGGCGGGAACACACCCTGGGATTTCAATGAATGAATGAAATCCTAAGAGAAATAGTTGGCCATTGATCAAAACTTGGAAACCCTTCCAAAATATAAATATGTGAACTTTTTATTAGTAAGGATGGTGTCTTACTCATTTCAGCTTCCCAAACCACAGCACAAATCAATGTATCTCTGCTTCAGGACCAAATTCAGCTCACTGTGATGACCTTAATTTTAAAAAGCTAACAAAACGACTTGGAAAACTGTTTATTTTTTCCTAAAGGAAAGTCCAAAGAATTCAACCTAATCAATGTAAATGGCTTTACTATCCTAACTTATGGAGTATAAAAAGTACTTTTTACTTTTATCCCTACCCTTAAAAGAAGCTCTGTTGACACATTATGGTGCCCCAACCCAAGCACTATTTGCTCCTGAACACAGGAATGGTGTTTGAAAGAGTGAGGATACACAGCTCATCTTCAAAACAGGAAGTAAGTTAGGTTAACTGTCTCAATATTCCTAAAGCAAGCAATCTTAGAGATACTTCTCAAGCTCTGGCTATGTGTCAAGTACTAGGCTAAATATTTTACATTCATGTAAATACTTTAACATACATGAATTTAATTTTCATCATTACTGAGCTGGATGGGTTCTATTATCATCTCCATTTTACAGATAAGGAACTCAAAGGTCAAAGAGATTCAGGGACTCAGCCAAGGCCTCACAGCTGGTCAATGAAAAAGCAGGACATAAAACCAAGCCTGATGAGCTCAACAGTCACATTTGTCCCAACTGTATTATACCAAGAAAACTCCAATTAAGTTGGCAAATCTGGCAACCACGGCCAGTTAATGTTCTCATAACTATATTAAAGAGATCCTCCTTGGGCACATGTGAAAATTTTAAGTGGTTCTCCCTAGCATTTCATAGCATGCTTTCTTCCTGATTTGAATCATTCTGTCCCCATTGCCATTTGTGCAAGTATTACTATATCTTTGAGTAACCATATAATAAACAATTGCCACAAATATAAAACTCCGTTAGTGCATGAGAGCAGGTAACTGTGAAAGGCTTAAGTCATAGCGTTGGCAAATCTGTAGTACCTATTCAGACAACCATATAGCAAATTTGAGAATATGAAAATTAATATAGGATCATGATGATCATTGATAAATGTAAATTTTATGGTCTATCTTCAAGTTCATTTTAACCTTGGCACTGCACTACAAATGAGATTTCTTATTCTGTAACCAAAAAGGAAAGAAGATACAACACATCTGAATGTTTTGAGGATTAACAAGGAAAACCTTCCAAAAATGCTTAAAGAATAAAAAACAAAGACTTGCTTGCTTTTGGCCCAAAATTGATGGTTAGATACAGCCTCTTGGCAAAATGTAAATTGAAAGTTAATCATTTGGTTTTTAAAAAATGCAACTAAAAAACATCCTTCTGTGACAAATTAAATTATGTTTCAATAAAAAAAAAAGCAAAGCAGGGGCACCTGGGTGGCTCAGTCAGTTAAGTGTCCAACTCTTTATAGCAGCTCGGGTCATGAGCCCAGAGTTGTGAGATCAAACCCGTTGTCTGGCTCTGTACTGGGGGCACAACCTGCTTAACATTTTCGTCCTCCTTCTCCCTCTGCCCCCTTCTCTCATCCCATCTTCTCTCATTCAAGGAAGGGAAGGGAAGGGAAGAAGGAAAGAGGGGCACTTGGGTGGCTCAGTAGGTTAAGCATCTGCCTTCAGTTCAGGTCACAATCTCAGAGTCCTGGGATCCAGTCCCATGTCAGGCTCCCTGCTGAGAAGAGAGTCTGCTTTTCCCTCTCCTTCTGCCTCCCCCGACCCACCCCTGGGCCAGCTTGTGCTTTCTCTATCCCTCTCTCTCACAATCTTATTAAAAAAAAAACAAAAAGCAAAGCATAACAATATAAAAAGAGTTATGAAAACAGCTCTCTTTCTCAATCAACATGGAGTTCACTCAGCCCACTTTCACCCAAGAGAATCTCACAACATGCTTTAGAACCAACCCCTCCAAGTTTCACCTATGGATGAAGGAAAAAAAGTGAAGTCATCTCTAGGAGCTTCGGAGTACATAGCACATATGTATGGTCTTTGCGGCAGGCACAAAGATTACTAAAACCTTTGAGTTAATGAAGGGTCAGGTTCCAGGGATTCACTAGCAGTTCTCTAAAGCACTAAGAGTTCTCAGCACCCAGTTTTATCTCATGACTTAAACACATACATAGTACTTGTTATATTGTAGGCACTGTTTTAGGCATTATAAATTCATTTAATCCTCACAATTTATTTAAACTATGTAGGATATAGGTATTATTATATCCGTTTCACAGATAAGAACTTGGGGGACAGAGACTTCAGTTAACCGTCAAATGCCTCACAGCTTGTGCAAATGGTAGATAAAGAATTCAAACCCGGCTCTGGGGTCCATGCTTTTTGTCACTGGGCCATGCTACCTTTGTCCAGTAGTGCCAGTCAAACCATTCCTGAACTAATCTCTGAAGTGAAGTGTCAGTAACCAAAGGCAATTTCCAAGGCTACCAACTTTAAAGACATGCAGCCCTCTAGCCAGACTTGCTTGTGGGAATCCTATCAGTTATCCCCAGCCCCATATTAGTGTATCACTACACTATCAGTGAGGCCAATCAATGTCCTGGGGACTGTCATGACCAATCCTTCCCTGCCATGTGACCTCTAAGATGACTGGGGTCTTCTGGTTAGCCACACTGTCTCTGTGATTTAAACCAGACCATCTGGCCTTGTTCTCTGAGGTGGGGCATGCCTAAAATGCTCGGATTGCATTTAACAACTTCTTTCTCTGGCCAAATTTAAGCACTAGAGCTATTCTACGTAGATTTTGGTTCATGCTATAATAACACAGAGAAAGCTTTCTTTGAGATAAACTTTCATTATCAAAGTCGGTTCACGGGATGGCCCAGCAGGAGGAAAGCCACCAGGAACATGGCAGTGGACTTGAGACATGGCATGCAATATGATGTTCAGGGGGTTCTCCTTATTTACAGAATGCAATCAGTAGGAAAGATCTATAAATTTCAATATCAAAAAGGAGGTGAATTTCTATTAAAATACTTAATAAACTCTACAAATTCTTCCAAAACTATAAATCAAAGGTCAGGCTGAAGCAAAGAATAAGAACATGAGGCAGAGAAAGGGTGGATATTAATTACTCCCTTCTACATGAACCTTGACTGTTCAACTACTTAAGTTATGCATTCTTAAAAAACCAATAAAGTCAGCTGGTACTTTGTGAAGCTCCAATACGATGCCTTCTATAGTCAATAGTTGACTGATCTCATAAAGTCAGAGAAGAGTTGTAGGCTCATTTAGTCTTAAAGCTCTGGAGAAAGAGGCATTCTCTCAAAACTCAACTGATTTTCAGGAAAGAAGAAAGAACAGTTTATCATCAAAAATATTTAACTACTGGGGCACCTGGGTGGCTCAGTGGGTTAAAGCCTCTGCCTTTGGCTCTGGTCATGATCCCAGGGTCCTGGGACTGAGCCCCGCATCAGGCCCTCTGCTCAGCAGGGAGCCTGCTTCCTCCTCTCTCTCTGTCTCTCTGCCTACTTGTGATCTCTGTCTGTCAAATAAATAAATAAAAAATCTTAAAAAAAAAATATTTTACTACTAACATGGCAACAAATTTAATTGAGTCACCAAAATTCTCAACTTTGTAAAAGTGAAGCAATTCAAAAAATGCTACCTTAAAAAGGTAGATCAACTGCGGCCGCAGCAAAAGGGAAAGAGAATAATTACAAAATTTGAAAGGGAGGGGTGGCTTTCATGGGGGGACAAAAGAAGAATCATGAAACCAAATGTCCCAGTTAAAATATTCACAGGAAAATTACTATTACACCATCAGTGCTCTTTCCAAGAATCTGAGAAGAGAAGAGAGGGGCAGGAGACTATTCAACCCCAACACAATACTTTAGGAAAACAGGAATAGTTTTCTTAAAAAGAAATAAAAAGGGCCTCCTGGAACACCAACCTCCCTGTGATTGCAGGGTGAAAACTGTAACATAAAAACCCAGTCCATAAGTGCCAGAGGAAAAGAAACTTTCCCCAAATAAGAAAATAAAAATAAACCTTCAGTTAAAATAATATATTACACACTGATGTAAACTGAAATGCTCTTGTCCATGGGTGGAGCTTATGAAACCCTTAAACATGAGCATGTAACACTAACAAACTATTTGACATTATTATTTGGGTTCAAAGACTCCCTTTCTCTAAATGTTTATAGCACCATACCAGTTATTTCAACGGAGTTGACACAATGAATTTCAAATGATCTAATACTTTTGACTTACCAGCGGATTAGCACATGATTACTCTGAGTAAAAGGATTATTATTATTGCTGCTCTAAGATATTAACACTTTCTGTAACACGCTCTAAGGACGACGCTGTATAGATCACCAAAAAATGTGAAAAAATACATGGGTGAGAGGGGATTTTTAAAAAGGAAGGTGATAAGTGTTCTCTTTTAGGTTTTCTTGCTTAAAATAAGGTGGGCCTCCCAATGGTAGAAGCAGCATTTTTGCATGACGTTTTCAGTGGTATA
The DNA here is from genome assembly GCF_002288905.1 of Enhydra lutris kenyoni. Lineage (NCBI taxonomy): Eukaryota > Metazoa > Chordata > Mammalia > Carnivora > Mustelidae > Enhydra > Enhydra lutris. The sequence continues at coordinate 11,818,844 of NW_019154131.1, forward strand.
CAAGTTCCAAATAAGTAAGTCCAGTACTCAGCGCACTTCAGAAATTAAACCACGTGTGGCCTTCTTCCCATGAAGATCAGGCTCCAAACAAAAACCCCCACTTTGTAACAGACAACTAATTCTCCTGTAATGAATGACAGAACACAGCATTAATGTACTTAACAAGACAGAGCTAAATTCAATGAAGCTTGACGCCATTTATATGAAAAAGGGTTACATTTGTAGACAGAGCCAAAGTGAGAGAGGATAATTCTGAATTAAACAGCACAGCTTCTGCCCTGGAAATAAAGATCACAGCTAAAAGAGGACCCTGAAAACTGGCAGCAGCAAACAAAGCCAAATACCACCATATTAAATCCTAACTCTCCCTGATGAAAAGGTAACAGCTAAAGGACTTTGCTTAGACCCTCTATTGGCAAAAGTGCCATTTCTTTATAGCCTAATTCCTGGCCCATTAGAAACATGTCCCTTCTCTACCAAACTCCATGATATTGCAATGCAGCTGGCCCGTAACACTGTCACAGAAAAAATCAGGTAACCCAAATGATGTCTTACTATCTACTGAATCCTGTGGGTATGTCAAACCAAAAGATGGGAAAGTAAGGCAGGTGACGAAAAGTGAGTATGCTGAACAGATAAGTTTAGGTGGCTTTTTGAGGGTTTTAGCGTTACAGTCACCCTTGTTCTAACAAAAATGTTCAGAGAAGTCCTACAGACACACGTTATTGTGGAAGTTGTATATGTGTATGGATATGTGCGGCCCATCACAACAAAAGATTTTTTTTTAAAGCCTACCAATGATACCATGCCAACTCTTGTTTTCAGTGTAAGTTCAGAAAATGGATTTTAAAGCAGAAAATGGATTAAAAACATAGGATATGAATGATGCCAATCAAGCCCTTACATTCTGAAAATACTTTATCAATTACTGTAAGTAGACCAGAGGGTATTTTAACTCCTCTAGCAGGTTTACAGTAAGAACACTGACCTAAACAGCACACTCTGTGCATCCGGTCATGAGACTGATTCTGGAGGATGTTCTTACACACATCGAGGTAACAGCACTGGAACTGCTATACCTTAAGGCAGGGAAGCCTCCGCCTTCCTCTTCTCTTCCCCATCCACAGTGTTATCTGGTTCTGCTGTTGTCACAGAGCCAGGGAATGAAGCTCTTCCAGAAAACTTACCCAAGATCAAACTGTGCCTGGTGACAGCAGTGTCCAGGCCATAAGTAATGTTCAAAGGATTCAACAACGCCTGTGACTGATCATTCTCTTTCCCTTGCCATCACCTGCTGATTTTGTCCAGGTGTTTTATGGCTATCTTGAGGATCTGGAGAACAGACAGAGGGAAGACTTTGCCAATTTCTTTTGTCTGGGATTGTGAATTCCTTACACAGATGGCGGACAGCCTCAGCTCGGGGCAGCACCAGGCTACGCTGCCTTCAACCTCCAAAGGGAGAAACAGAGGGAGACATCTTCTCGCACAACACTGCCTGTAACATGTCTGTGGTTAGCAAACTGAGACAGCATGGCTTCACAGGGGGTAAAGTGAAGAGGTAAGAAAGTCAACAAATAACTTGAAAATATTTACCTGTTTGGCATATCACTAAGCATTTATTTACCAAGGAATCAAAACCGCTGATGAGAAAGAGGATTCCTGAACAAATGTGCTTCTACAAAGACTTCTTACCCCAAGTTTCAGTTACTTTTTCAATTGTATGTCAAGGACACCAGCTCTCCTAAATTAACGAAAATAGTGACTTTAAAAATCCAAGTCAGTCCTTTGGAGCTATTATACTGCTGTGCTGGAAAGAAAATTGGACTGGGTTTATCTACACCTATGATCTCTAATATGGTAACCACCAGCCATATGTGGACACTAAGCACATGACATGTGGCTAGTCCAAATTGAGATGTGCTCTAAATGTAAAACAGACACTGGACTTCGAACAATATGAAAAGATGAATGTAAAATGTCTTGATAAATATTCATAATAATTATATATTTTTATATGTACTACACATGGACATGATAATTTTTGATACACTGGGTTAAATAATATATACTATTAAAATCAAGCTCACCTGTTTCTTTTTACTTTTGTAATGTGGCTACTAGAATATTTAAAATTGTATGTAAAGTATTGGGTGGTGCTCGTCTAGACCCCAGGACTCTTGTCCTTTCAGTCTATTATTGGTTATTTGACCATGGTCTTCTTTCTTAGCCTTCTGAGCCTCCACATTTTCAGATGAGAGGGAAGGAAATAAAGGGTACAGATTCAAAATTTTAAAGCTCCCAAATTTATAAAATTTTATTTACTTATTTTTCAGACTTCCATTCCTAAAGCCCAGGTCCATTTTCATTTGGGCCTGCTCTAAAGAAGCAATGAAGAACATGTAATAGGAAAAAGGTTCTATCCATTATTTAATTAATTTAAGAACCTACAGCTCATTCTGGTGATTTTTTTTAAAGATTTCTTTATAGGGTGCCTACGTGGCTCAGTTGGTTAAGTGTCCAACTCTTGATGTTACCTCAGGTAACGATCTCAGGGTCCTGGGATCAAGCCCCACGCTGGGTCTGAGCTCAGCACAGAGTCTGTTTATCCATCTCCCTCTGCCCCCTGCCCCGCTCTCTCTCTCAAATAAATAAATCTTTGTTTTATAAATAAATAAATAAATCTAATCTTATTTGAGAGAGAGGGAGAGAGAACCAGGTAGGGGCAGAGGGAGAAAGAAACTTATGAGAGACTCAATCTCACAATCCTGAGATCAAGACTGAGCTGAAAGCAAGATTTGGATGCCCAAGCGACAGCAGCACCTAGGTGCCCGCCCCTCTGGTCATTTTTTTTTTAACTAAAGTTTTTTAGAATGATTTGCATAATATTTTTAATGTCTGCACACTTATCAATAATGAGTCCCATAGTGACTAATAACTCAGATGATATATAAAAAATATCTATGTCCTGGATATTATTATAAAGCAATGAACTGAGCTACTTGTTTTGTGAGTTCAGATTCATCTGGTAAGAGGGCTACCAAAGCAGATATCCCCTACAAAAAACTCAGAAAAGCTGCAGTAGTTTCTCTAACTAAATCCTAGGAGGTATACCTTAAATTACAAGGTGTGGCTGATCCCTCTTGGAGGTACAATTTTTGAAGCAATAGCTGCACCGATCTCATCAGTTATTACTAACTTTGTGATAATTCATGAAACACCTCCTCACACAGTTCTTGGGTGGCCAGGCTCCGAGGAAGGATATTTTTAGGAGCCTGTTGCTTCCACGACTTGTATTAAGTGTTGGTGTTATGTGACTGAAACAGGGCTGAAACACAACAATTTCAGGCAACAATTTAAATACTTAATTACACACTATTATTTCTCTGCTATTAAGACATGATGAACAACTTCATTCTCTAAGTTTCTTGATGGGAATAAACATTTTATTTTACAGGTTATGTTGAGAATCTGAATCAGTGCACTGCCTGAATCAGAGAAAGGAAATGGAAAACAGGAGGAGGAGATTAAATGTAGGACAGAAATTCAGTATCTGTTTAATACATGCATTTTTACCAAAATGATGGTGAAACTAAACCCCACATCCTGGCTCACTGAGAGCCTTGTTGGAGTATGTTATTGTGTATTTAACACACACACACACACACACACACACACACACACCCCTCACTTATCCATATATTCCAGTAAACACAACAGGAGTAGTCAAGTCTGCCATAAGAAACTGAAAGTGTAGCATACAGGAGTCATGAGTTACAACTAGAGAGAGACAGAGAGAAAGAGAGAGAGAGAATATTGTACCAGACTGAGTTATTTTCTGGCGTGATGAGTTTAAAATCTAACACATAGTTAGCAAAAAACAGCTATCAGTGAATTCTGTTATATTCTTATGTATCTGATGGGAGGAAAGCACAAAATGTGGACATTTTTGCCAGGAATGAAAGATCAAAGTAAACAGCTCGGGCAGATAGGTGCAAATGAAAAGTTAGTATGGTGTGGCCAAAGCTTAGGAGTCTGCAGAGAAAACTGTCTGAATGGTTTAAGCAACCACACTCTGTAAAGCATTTCAGTGGACCATTTTTAAATTTTCAACATTATAAGCTAACTGTATAGCTGATTTCAAGGATATATAAATAAAACTTTGATTGCAAATAAACTTGTATGTAAATAAAACATTAAATTACATGCTTTTACAATTATTCCTAATGCTTAACAGATAAATACTAAAGTGAGGGTGAATTAATTCATAGCTGCTCTTTTCTTGGCTAATACCAGCTGTATGTGGGCCATAATGCGAATGGCTCTTACCAAAAGCCTTTAAGAAAATCAAAGTAAAGCCCATTTTGAGCTCTATCACTAGTATGCAAGATGAAAAGCATTTGGTGAAAAGCAAAGCAAGAAATAGGGAGGGACATCATCTTAGAAAATGATTTACAGGGTCTTTTTGTATCTTTGTTTAATGTTTCTTAAAACAAATAACAGGACTTGCTTAAATGTTAAACTTGGAAACCAAAGGATTTCTTTTTTTGTTTGTTTGTTTTTAAAGATTATTTATTTGTCAGAGAGAGAGTGAGGGAGCACAATGAGGGGGAGCAGCAGGTAGAGGGAGAAACAGGGTCCCTGCTGTGAAAGGAGTCCATGAGGGGCATCAATCCCAGGACCCTGGGATTAAGACTTGAGCTGAAGGCAGACACTTAACTGACTGAGCCACTGAGGTGTCCCAACTAAATGATTTCAAAAGATCATTTCATTCAGTATTACATTTTATTTGCCTAGCTGACACCTTCTTGATAAACCAAATGTCTTTTTAAAATATTTTAAAATACTAATTAAAACTCTTTACTACTATGTTAAAAAAAATCTTACGTCTTCGCAGCCAAGAAGTTTCCAGAAACCACTAAAACATTCTTGCCCTCGAAATGTTTTGAGAATGGTCTCTTCACATTATTATAAATCCAGACAAAGAACTCATATTAATGGGCATACAGTGAATGTTCAGTAGCATGTGCGCTCATACAACAGGGATATGAAAACCAAAACCCACCTTTACTTGTACTTGTCTGACATAGACCCGCAAGACTACTTGACCATACCAAACCTTCTGTGGCTTATACAGAGTTATATAAATGCTCGCTATGACAAGATATACCTGTAATTTTAAAGGGGAGTCAAGAAAAAGTGCTCACGCAACATAAAAGTTAATTTTACATCAGTATCATTAATATTATACTCACAGTGTAACAGCCAAATAAACCTTGTGCTTTAAAAACAAATCAGGTCACTCGAGCTGCCTGCTCCATTCTGCTAAGAAAGCAAAACCCACCATGCATGCATGGCTAGTGTTGACACTCGTTCTCAATGACTTTTATTGTCTCTGGTCAGCTTTTAAATCTTCTTTTTCCATATCTTCAATCAGAATCCCTGCCTTGTAGAAAGCTACATTCGTGGCATTAAACACCCATAAAGACTTTAAGAAATGGTACCAAATAGAAGTTACGCTTTTTTAAAGTCAGGGTTATTTCCCTAGTTCATTTGGGTAGTTTAAGTTTTTTTCTTTAAATCCAAAAAATATTTCTTTAAAGAATGGTCTTTGTGTGGCTGAAATTAAAATGCACACAAGATAGTTTTTCAAGGCCGGCAAGCACTTCCTAACCAAATCCCCCACTTCCTTTGCTAGCTAAACATAACTGCTTTAAATGTGTACATCCTTTAAAAAGTTAGAAGGGAGCACCTCTCCTGTAATAGCAGACAGCTGGGAAGCCAATTGGTACAGTCCGCGTGCACATTTTAGAAAGCAGCTCTTTAGCATTCAATAACTAAGTGGTAATTGGGCACAGAAACATAAACTGTCAAACTGAATCAAAACCTCTTTGCTTTTCAGAGTATTATTTGTAAGATTATACTAGAATTAAATTTGAACATGCATCCACCCTATGCATTCAGTCAAATTATAAAACGGGAAAAAAATTGCTGTGCTTTCTTTGGATAAAATTAATGTCAGCTTTGTGTCCTTAAACCAGACCCGATCGGGAAATGAAATATGTTTAGTCCTGAAATAGTTGTGGTAATTCAATCCCTGCACTCTCCTTATTTTCTTGATGACAAAGAAAAACTCCCAAATGGCAGGGCCACCTGCACTGATTACTCCTCCATCCACACCCACAGAATATGAAAATGAGCCAATGATCATTAACCTTAATTTCTTCTAACATAAACCTCGGCTCTTTTTCAGTCTTGCTACTCAGGGAACTCCCCTGAGATAGAGAAAAGGGGCTGGGGGGAGGGGTCGAAATAAGGAAATAGGGAGTGAAAGCTCAGAGCGAAGGAGGTGGAAAGCAAATGAAAAATGGAATCTACTGGCTTTTAAAAAACTGCACAGCTGGCTTATTAAACTTCATACAGCAAAGATGTTACAAAGATAAAGAGATTCTGAGGTATCACCACTCTCAGGATAGTGGAATACACTCCTGTCCAACCCTCTCCTTCTGAGCAAACAATGAGAAAGGATGCTTCCTCTCCGCCCCCTCACTCCTCCACCCAGACATGACTATAGAAAGAGAACAAGCAATAAAAGATAGGTCTGGACAGCAGGAATGCAGGTGTGGCTGTGAGATCTCCAGGATGAGGACCAAAGGGCCTCAACAGCCAGGGGAGAGATTTCCAAGGTGAGCACTTCAAATACAGTGTTGAATGCATCACACCTTCTGGTCATTCACATTCGAGTATCACCAACTGGAATCATTTTAATTCAAGCTGTGTGGGGCTAGATCCCACTGGCATTACATCATCTTCTAATGGATGAGGAGCTAGTTGGGGCCCTAAAAAGAAACACAACCAGGAGGGGAACAGGAAAATTTCAGAAATAACAGTCTCTTTTGTACAGATGTGTATACTGAAAATTATCTTGTTATGTTTGCCTACAGACCTAAGCAGATCGCCCAAGATTGTAAGACCATGAAAATGAAGAACATATCAACATACCAATGTACGCAACTACACATAACCGTTAGTGAAGCATTCAGGAAGCTGGAAGCAAAACAAACTTTAGAAATCATTACATTGCTAAGTGAAAGCAAAAAGTCTTAAAAACGTGCTTTTTTTCCATTAGAAATATTGAAGGCAAAGGCAAGTAAATGCTTAGAGAACATAACAAAAGGGAACTGTATTACCTGGAAGTGTATGACAAGATGTTTGCTGTCTACCCAACACAGCCGGAGACAGAGAACAACTGTGATCACACACTTATCTCCTCATTACTTCAGATTCAAATCAAGTAGCAGCCATGAGGAGGGGGAGAGGCACAGAGTCAGGAAAAACAAACAAAAACAAAAACCTGGCCACAATCTGGTTCTGGATTCCACCACACAATTTAAGCTAAAACCTGGCTCTAGGTTGGCCAGGGTTCACAGTCCCCTTGCTTCCCCTCCCACCGCAAGAGGCAAGCGCCCATACACACCCTTCCGTTTTTCTCTCTTCTTCATCCTCCCACCCGCCCTCAGGCTGTCAAAGGTCAATGGTCCTCTCTGGAAGAGGGGACAGAGTATGGAAGTATTTGGTGCCATGAGTCATCTTAATAGATACTCTAGTGACTGTCTGTGACCCAGCAGTGAGCCGGGATGGCAGGGCTTTTAATAAAGCAGCACTTTTGCACACTCACAGCCTGGTTAATTTAATACCTGCCGCTTGTTTACCAAACAGCGCGGGCATGTCTCCGTGTCGATAACTTCCCAGTGACAGTGAGGCGACTGAATCTGGGCACGGAACAGATGCACCTTTTTACGCTCTGTTAAACCGTGTCACAGAGTACAGCCCCTGAGTGCATTCCTTTATTTATGCTGCAGCCAGTTGAGCTAATTGTCAGAGACAGACCTGGTTCTAATTCTGCAGAGTCCAGCAACTGCAGAAGTCTATGTGCTGAGGAATGAATGGTGCAGAACTCTTTTCAAAGAGCTGAAAAACAAAGTCAGAGGGTAGAGGCATACTCTGACAATATTTTACCTAGAGAGACTTTCCAAAATGTCACAGATCAGAATAATGGGTTTCTAAGGGTGGGGACAAAGAAAAAGCGTCACTGGCTTTTAAATGAGGTAGAGAAAAGCATATGTTAAGAAAACACCTATGGGGGCGCCTGGGTGGCTCAGTGGGTTAAAGCCTCTGCCTTCGGCTCAGGTCATGATCCCAGGGTCCTGGGATTGAGCCCCGCATCGGGTTCTCTGCTCAGTGGGGAGCCTGCTTCCACCTCTCTCTCTCTGCCTGCCTCTCAGCCTACTTGTGATCTCTGTCAAATAAGTAAATAAAATCTAAAAAAAAAAAAAAAAGAAAAAAGAAAACACCTATGCAAAGAGAACACAACAGAGCAAAGATGCGTTCATTTTTCTGATGCTGGCTTAGGACTGTGCAGTTGTAATATATTCACAAGCTTAAAAACTACCTGATCACAGGCCAACACTCAACACAGCTCACACCAAAAGCCATGCACGATACCAGGACTGACCATCTCAGATACCATGATGCAAGCCCATTAATGACACCAACATTACGAGAAAGACGAGTCCTCATTCATCCAGCCATACAACTTCAGTCTGTTTGGTCGTGTGTAGACAAAGGAACTCCCATTTATTGTTCTCCTCACACCCTGTAGTATTAGAAATGTTTCCTATTAGCTGTAATACCATACTCATATTTTATCAGTAGCAAGAGTTCACTCCAGTTAAAGTTCTTCACCCGTCATGGGCATTTTTCAGCAAATTAATGTCTTTTACTTGCATGACTTCTCTTCATATTATAATTTGGGGTTTAAACGGATCATAATACTTTACAGAAAAGAAAAAGAGAAAAAGAGCTCAGTGTTGATAATTTTTACTACTTATGACTAAATGACCTCAACTGAGGGATAAAAAATTAAGTCATTTGTCTTATGAGGTACAGAGGACATTTTATGGCGTACAATTTAGCTAATAATGGGTTGGGGCCAATCCTTAACAAGTCACATGTTTCCATTGTCCCTTCACCCCCTGCTTATGTTTTTACCACATCCTAACAAAAACATGACCAGAACTGGTGAAAAACATACGGTTCCAACTAATGAATCACATACTTTCCCGCAAGTACAGTAAGTACTACCAGCTGTGTGACAGTCTTGCTCTGGCAGTGGGACCAGCGTAGAACAAGCCGGCCCGTCGGAAAGCAGCTGTATTGAAAAACCACAAGCAATAGAAGTGTGTCTGCCTTCTCAGAGTGGCTTTGTCTCTGTTCTGTGTCTCTGCTCTGTCCCCACAACGTGCCAGCCATCTTGTGTGGAGAAAGTTTCAAAAATTTTAGAGGTAGAGACAAAATCCACAAATCCAAAAAAACTTAAAGTTTTTAGGAAGTACTGTCACTGTGTCATGTGGAGTGCCATGAGAAATTAAAAAAAATACACTTCTCTCCCACATCCATCCTCCACTGTGCATCTCTTGGGACTCGCCTGGAGACTAAAGAGCGTGCATCTCCGTGTATCTAAAGAAGGGAGACAGGAGGCAGGAGGAGGAACAGCAGGAGATCCAGCTACTTACAGACAGGCTGACGAATGCACATGAACACACACACACACACACACACACACACACACGCACACTCAGAACAATTCGCAGATTATCAACTTATGCCACAAGCTACTACAAAAATTCAAACCTGCCATTTCTACAACAATAAGCTTCATTTGCAACCACAGAGCATTCTGAAAAAATTCCCTGGCAAGCCCCAGATATTTTTACACAAATGAACTTTTCCTTTCTGTGAAACAACATTCAAATGGATAAACATTACTGTGAAAGGGAAAGAAAGTCCAGCAGCATTCATTTAGAAATGTAAATGGAAGTGGTAGGATTTTTTAACCTTTATAGTGTGTGAAGGCAATAGCTAATAAACTTTTACCAACATTATCAAGTGATCAGTAGCTTTTATGTAGCGCACAAGGACCATTTCAGGCTTGCTCTGAGAAAAAGAAATACCTAGAGTTGTCATTCTTGGCTTTTCCAAAGTTTCAGTCAGGGAAAAAAAGTGGTGATTTTTTTTTTTTTTTTTTTTTTTTTGGGCAAGTGTTTTAAATGCGGGGAAATCACACATAAGGACTAAAAGGATGGTATGCTTTTAATGTTTGCCTTTTATCAATTAATTTAGCCAAACAAATTATTCTAAGCTTATATTATAAAGATGCTTCATCCAGTAAAAACCTAATATGAAAGTCATATTAACACATCTTTTCTTTCTGTTTATAATTCAGTTCTATGAATAACTTTTGTTTTTAGTGAAGCTATCATCAATGAAATACTTAAATAATGATCAGAAGATTCACTGCATTAATAGTGAAAACCTGGGCCCTTAAAAGGGTTTAAATACCTTCTGAGTGAATTTTGCTGCGCCTGTGTTTAGGGGACTTCAGGGATGGGCTGGTCAAAGGTAAGTGCTCAGGTTGAGTCTAGAAGTCACACGGATTCATATGGTTGGATCAAGCCAGACAAAAGTATTGAAAGCACCACGTAATCTTGGGGAAAGAGCAAACATGGACATATACTAAAGCATGAAGAACAAGACTTTTCAGATGTTCACTAAAATGCGAATTTGAAAAACAGTACACTGATAAAGAAATAAGACATACTTTTTTTTTAAAATGACTAGTTTGTAGCACTCTTACTTCATATTAAATCTAATGAAGAATGCTAGTCGAAGAAGGAAACAATCCAAAACTGATTATAAAATTACATAATGAAATCTACCAAGAAAGAACTAATATAGTTAAGCCAAACATGATAAAATTACTATGAAACCATTAAAACTCATAGTAATTAATTTCATGATACAGAAAGATAATTACAATATATTGATAATCAAAAAGCAGCTTATTAAACAGTTACGTTTTAAAATGAATGCAAATTAACTACCCTGAAATGATTAACACCTATGTGGACAGAACTACTGGCAATGGTTTCATTGTTGTTAAACTCCATTTTCTAAATTTCATTTATTTAGCATATATAAATTACATGTAAAAATAATATGTTTAGAGGCTTTATTTCTAGCGTAATAAATTTGATGATTAAGAAATCTAATAACTAGACTTCTGGTCTTCACTAGTAGTCATACTTTAAAACTATGTACTAAAAAATGTGTGAAGTTTTTCTTTAAAAATTGGGTTTCTTAGGGTGCCCGGGTGGCTTATTCGGTTAAAGGTCTGCTTTTGGCTCAGGTCATGATCCCAGGGTCCTATGATTGAGCCCCCACGTCAAGCTCCCTGCTTAGCGGGGAGCCTGCTCCTCCCTCTTCTCACTCATGCTCGGCTCTCTCTCTCTCAAATAAATAAAATCTTTTTTTAAATTGTGTTTCTTTGAATAATTATTTAAAACCTACATTTATCATATGTATGTATGTATATTCTTTGTTAAATCTAAAGACAAGTAGTGGGGACACCTGGGTGGCTTAGCTGATTAGGCGTCTGGCTCTTGATTTCGGCTCAGGTCATGATCTCCAGTTCATGGTATCAAGCCCCATGTCTGGCTCCCCATTCAGCAGGGAGTCGGCTTCTCTCCCTTTCTCTCTGCCCCTCCCCCCATACCCACTTGTGCATGCTCTCTCTCTCTCTCTCTCTAAAATAAACCTTAAAAAAAAAATAAAGACAAGTACTATATTTACTATGTCCCCAAGCCCCAATTTCCCAAAAGTACATTTTCATAATTTGAGCTACACACTAGCCTTTGTTAATTCAAACTTCAAAAATTAACAAACCAGAGATCTTAATCTTTACCTTTCTAATAAAAATAATACCTTTAAATAGCACTTCTAATTACCAGAGCACTCCCATAAAATGAAAGCCCATGTCCACCACTGAAACACCATTCCTTCAACCGCAAACACAGCAAGCTGCCTTGCAGAACCCAATCCAGGGTCCTTGGTAGTACGATACTATAATAGGGTCAATGCAACAGAGCAAATCTGTAAAATATGCTAATCCAGGTTGCAATATGGCAGAAATAACTAGATTAACAACCATACTCTTATAATACAGAACTTAGTATCACACCCAGGAATGATTTCTGAGAGTGCTGGTATGGACTCCATTGGCAGATATTTATTGACCAATTACCATGGCCTAGCACTGTGTCTGTGTTCAGGTTTGAACAAATATAAAGAGAGGCATTACGAGCTTTTGATATTAATGATTTTGACATGCTGTCTAGGTGTTTAGAAATCCACAGAGAACGTTCCAGAGAAACAGAGGAAAGGCACTAGCTCATCTGAGGCTTTGAAAAACTTCAAGGGGGGCACCTGGGTGGCTCAGTGGGTTAAAGCCTTTGCCTTCAGCTCAGGACATGATCCCAGGGTCCTGGGATCAAGCCCCACATTGGGCTCTCTGCTCAGTGGGGAGCCTGCTTCCCCCTCTCTCTCTCTGCCTGCCTCTCTGCCTACTTGTGATCTCTGTCTGTCAAATAAATAAATAAAATCTTTTTAAAAAATTAAAATTAAAAATTTTTTTTAAATAAGAGAAGAAAGACTTCAGGAAAAAAGGACAACTTTTTGGTAGGATGAAGCATAGGGAAGAAGGTGGTCAACATGGGAGAATGCTCAATGATGGGAAACACCACCAAATCAGCAGACAACTACAAGCTGGTCTGTGCCGCTAGGGCATGAAGAGACAAGAGCAAAGCTGGAGAAGGAGGAGACAGGGTCTACTCACAGAGTATCCGAACTGTCCTTTTAAAGACCTTCTCCCATAAGAACTGTTCAAGATCCACAGCTCCATTATCCACAAGAGTGGGGACTATCTATGTCATCAGGGTGGTGGGAGGGGGGTGGGGACATGGGAACTATGACCAACCAACTAATTTCTCCTTTCTTTTAACTTCCATTTTATTTCAAAAAAGCACTCACTGGGGACACATGGGAGGCTCAGTTGGTTAAGTGACTGCCTTCAGCTCAGGTCATGATCCTGGAGTCCTGGGATTAAGTCCCACGTCGGGCTCCCTGATCAGTGGGGAGTCTGCTTCTCCCGCTGACCCTCTTGCACGCTCTCTCTCTCAAATAAATAAATAAAATCTTAAAAAAAAAAAACAAAAAACACTCATTGAACAACTACATGCCAGGTACTGTTTCAGGCACTAAGAACTCAGAATAACTTAGTCCTACTCCTTGATACTCAAGGAGCTCAATTCTGTAGATCTCTCATTAGCTAATAATTTCTTTAAAAGCATATACAAAAAATCTGGCATGGCCCTCTATGTCTTTTGAAACATGAAAGCAAAGAAAGACTAAGATAAAAAGAATCTGCATAGGTAAAAGCACAATGGTCCCAAATCATTTTAAGGGTCACATTCTGCCAGAATGATGAAATCATAATTAAAGAGAACAATTAGTCAAGATATTGCTAATTACAGATATTAGCATATCGGACAATCAAACCTTAGGAAAATTATTCTCTTCATAGGGTAACAGGTACGACCAATTCATATAAGCCACATCACAGACAGTGTACACTCAGGTCTAGACTAAACCTTTGTTAACCCATTAAATTGGGGATGGGTTGCCGTATCTTTGGCTGATACGATCCCAAGGCCCACTTTCATGGGTTTAATTCATAAGATAACAGAAAAAGAAAAACATTGTGATGCAAATTCTGACACCAGTCAAATTTTAGCACCAACATTTATGCACATGTTTATACCCTATAAAAGCCACTTTCTCAATAATTCCTAATGCAATACCCTTGGGGAAAACAATATAATCGAGTTTTATAGGAGGGCAGATTTCTTAATACCAGCTGGTAATATTTGGGCCCTGAAGCATGCGAACTGATCGTATTAAAATCCAGATACTAGCTATTATATCTAAAATTGTTGCTTCATTCATATTTAGCATGAAGAGGAGTCTATCTAAAGCAGGCTCTATTTAATACAATGTGGTCTTAATTGGAGTCTGTTTTAGATGAGCCACCTGTATTTCATCTTTTTAAAATTATCCATAATTTTCTGCACAATTTGCTTCTGCAACATAACGAATAGCAGTTAGTTATAGATTATTGCCATTGTTTAGATGTCTAAGAAGAGAAGGCAAAACTCTGTATTTACTGAAACACAACAGCCCCACACCAAAGAACAAAAGTAGGAAACTAGTGCTCTGCCCTGTTCTAGCACAGGGATGAACAAAGGTATGCATATGGAATTATTCTTGAGCCTTAACTAGAAAGATACCAAATAAAAGCCCTATTATTCTTGCTTCATTATGGTTACCCTGAAGCCTAGTGCTACAGCAACTAAAATCTCACTTTCTTTTCTATTCAAGAAGAGCCTCCGTCTCTTTTCAAGCACTTTTAACTCTGGACAGTCCACTGCCATCAACCACCTCAAATAACTTTTTTTAGTGCTATAGCTCTACTTTGAAATTATTCTTACTTAAGTATATTCATGGTTTGTTCCCAACTAAAACCATTCAAAAGCTTTATATCATGTCACTATTTCCTATGTCACTATTTTTATCTGCCTCATAATTATTCAAATTTTCTGAAATACGGAGTATCACAGCATCATCATTGTAATGATTCCAATACAGATCCAAATAAATAGCGTTTGCAAACTAAAGGGTATTTGTGTGATGCCTGTAACAAGAACCACATAACAAAGAAAACACCTAAAATACACCTTTCAGAGAAGATTCTTTATTTAATCTGTAAAACAAAAACACACCCCAAAGTCAATAGCCAAAGTCAGAATTTCAGTGGGTATCAAACACATTAAAACTGCTTTTCAGGGGCACCTGAGTGGCTCAGTAGGTTGAGCATCTACCTTTGGCTCAGGGGTCATGATCTCAGGGTCCTGGGACTAAGTCAGGCATCAGATTCCCTATTCAGTGGGGAGCCTACGCCTCCCTCCCCCTCTGCCTACTGCTTCCCCTGCTTGTGTCTTGTGTCAGCTCTCTCTGCCAAGTAAGTACAATTTTTAAAAAAGAAAAAAAAGAAAAAAAAACCTGCTTTCCATCACATGCTAACCTTGGGCCTGCTATGGGCTATTCAGCAGGAATAAAGTGTCACCATCCACTTAAATGTGCTACCAGAGTTTTTTCTCTCTTTGCTTACCAGATAACAGAGATGATTCCTAATTAGTATTTCTCTCCCCTAAACAGTTTGTTTCACAACAGGACTCTACTCACCTTGTCTTTTGACAGAACTATTTAAATAAATTATATCTTCCAATTCCGATTTATCTACTGTGCTCGATCAATGGGCTTAAGTGCACTACAGAATAGCACCTTTCTCTTTTGCAAATGTCAATGTGGTGTTTTCTCCAATATATCTATTTCTTTACTATTAAGTTCTGGCCTTGCTTTGCCTTCTCACCTGCTTAAAACATTTTTAGGGGTACCACTAACTGTTATTATTTTTCCCAATTTCTCCAAATACAATGTTATAATTAGTCACATGAAATCTAACTATCTGCCTAGTGATAAACTAAATATAATTGATATGTTAAGTATAGTATATTTACAAATCTAATCTCAGAATTATTGTCACTCAATTACCAAAATTTTCTTATAAACAGACCTTCAAATATGTCATTCTTAAACATCAAAGTCAGAGCCCAGATATCTGCCTCCAGGAGTGGTATGCACTACAGTAGGAGAAAAAAACCCACCAAACTAAAAAACGTCTTTTCCTTTCAATCCAACCCAGTAACACCAGCAATTTCCTTCCATATTCCATTACAGGAGTTGGAATTCAATGACACTTGATAGAATCTATTATTAACGTAGTTGGTATAAATTACATATAGCATACGCTCTGTTTTGTATAAATTATATAGAATACCCCATATAGAAACCATATTTTGATACTAATCAATGTTAATAACAAACCCTATATCTGAAGTTATTTGTAGCAGTTTTTTTCTGCTCTCATATTTTGCTGCACTACTTTTACAATTTGTCTATGAAACCAAGGCTCTTAAATTTTCTCACTATGGTTAAAAAGGGATTAATTTTATCCCATGTTGTATTAGTTACAAGATAACTGAGCTCCTTGAAAGACAATATCATAAATTATCTTGATCCAGAAATTATTTTGAACATTGGTAGGTAACAACACTCTTCCATAAACATCCTTATTTGTGGACATTACTAATTAGTTTTTATTTACTTTACAATCTTATGTCTTTTTTTGCCCTTTGGTCTCTGTCATGTAAAATTTGTTAGCCAATGTGCCACAAGCTATAACTAGTTGTATTTAGTATTTTATAATACCTTTGAGTACTTTGATAAAAGCAAGAATTTTTCTGTTTTTGTAAGCGCAGTCTTTATGTTACAATGTTATGAGAATTTACAATTTTAGTGAGAAGTCAAAAAAATTAGTAATTAGGTCAGTCTGAATTAATACTGCAGATTTTTGTGTGTACGTGCAAGATATAATTTGAAGTTACATATATCAAAATGGAAGGATAATTCTATTGCATGGATTTTTTAGACAACTCTTATTAGAGACTCCAACAAGCTAAATGTATTTTTGGACAAAATCTTGTAATAAACTCAATAGATAAGTCAAAGAACTTCTTTAGATACGGTGCCTTTGTGCCATTATCTAGTTTTGTTTTGTTTTTTTAAGATTTTATTGATTTGTTTGAGAATGAGAGAGCACAAGCAGGGTGTGGGGAGGGGGGTGCAGAGGGAGAAGGAGAAGCAGACTCCCAGCTGAGCAGGGACCAGGACCCTGGGATCATGACCTGAGCCAAAGGCAGGAACTTAACCAACTGAGCCACCCAGATGACCCCATTATCTAGTTTGTATGTATGTATGTATGTATTTAAAGATTTTATTTATTTGACAGAGAGACACAGCAAGAGAGGGAACACAAGCAGGGGGAGTGGGAGAGGAAGAAGCAGGCTTCCAGCTGATCAGGGAGCTTGATGTGGGGCTGGATCCCAGGGCCCTGGGCTCTTGACCTGAGTCAAACACAGACGCTTAATGACTAAGCCATCCAGGTGCCCTCCCCACCATTATCTAGTTTTTAAAATGGGTTTTGTCAATACAGAGGAGAAAGAAAAATTGCCTATTTGAAAGATCACTAAGAAAACTTCAACACTCCACATGAAAAGGGTAAGGGGTCCAAGTGGAAGGCAAGAAAAAGAATAAAAGGACTCCCAGCAAGTAAGAACATGAATACATTATGAAGGGCTTTTGTTTGTTTGTTTTCTAATGTTGAGAGACTGGGAGTAATTTAAACAAGATAAAAGGATACTCAAATTTTATACAAAGGAAATGGCAAAAATAATCTTAGGAATGTTCTTTGGACTATTCTAGAATATTAGAACATGGAGACTGTTAGGAAAAGTGAGCCAACACACCCAAACACTAAATTAATGTCTGAAATCATATTGGCATATTATTCATAAAAATCATAATGCTGCAGGGAAAAATATCTAATACCAAAAAAAAAAAAAAAAAAGTCTGACCAGCTGTGGTTTATTGTGCAGGAAGGTGCATGTTTTTAAGGAAAGCCTTCTTTTGTCTCGTGTCTAACATATACGTCTATACACCATGAAGCAGAGCTAAAAGAGGAATGCAGAATACAGCAACAGATTCCAAATTCAAAGAACACTCCGAAAATATCTGAGGTGCAGTGATAAATTTCGGGGTTACTCTGCCTTTTTTTCTTTCTTTCTAAATTCTTTAGCCCAGCTACTGGAATCCTGTATCTCATTTAGCAGATCCTCACAACAAGCCAAACAGGTGGGATGTTATTTGAAGCCACGTCTCTTCTTTAATTAGTAAATGAGAGAGTGTTGATGAAAAATCTGGATACAATTTTAAATCATTTGTTCTATAATTATTCTATGATTTAAAAAAAAAGCTCAAGTACTCTTTCCTAGCTAATGGGAAAAACAGGTTAAGGAACCTTAGGAATAAATCCTGCTGTGGTATAAGACAACTGAGATTTTTTTTTTCTTTTTGCTCTCTGTGTAGGGGCAAATTTTTTCTCCATTTTTAAAATCATATCTTTATGGCTTTCATTAGGCACATGAAGGCTACAGAATTAATTTTGTGTTCAGAATTACCCAATACGAAGCCCTATATAGGAACTTATGGAAAATGATGCAAAGGAATGGGCTTCTTAAGGTGCCTAATGGACAAGCAAACTTTAAAGGGGAAATGCTCCTTAGTGTTCATGGGATTCAGACCTGAAATACTAAGCTGAAGTTATATAAGATACTGTGAGAGATTCAAGCAAGCTCTCCTAGAGTGTAAACATTGCAGTTCAAGCTGTGATGTTCACCTGACATCAAAGCCATCTATCCAGAACATGCTGGGACAAGCCTCCACCAGGGAAGACCTGCCTGCGTCAAAAGGATGGCTCTAGCCCCCCAAAATAACCCAAAGTGTGATTTACCTTACAACAGTACATAATAAATGTGGGCTTTATCACCCTAATTCCAACTGTTCAAAGTCATAACTAAATTTCTATGGCTGCCCCAAATATGTGTGTGTGTGTGTGTGTGTGTGTGTGTGTGTGTAGTAGCTAATATAAATAATACCTTAAAAAATGCAGCAGCCCCATGTGTTTCAAAGACATGTAAACACAACTAAGTGTTTAAGACACCCACAGAGTGGAACAGGCCTCACCTATGTGAGGAGAGCTTACCAGCTACTAGAAATTTTAAATATACCAATGGAACAAGATTAAAAGAAAGGAAATAGCTATCTGTTGCATAAAAGGTGAACAACCTATATCAGGCAAGGTAAAAAAAAAAAAAAATACACCAATTCAAAATGTTAAAAATACTGTGGTATAATTTACATACAGTCAAATACGTAAATCTTAAGTGTCTGGCAAGAATATACTTTGGAGGAAACACACAAAAATCAGAGACAATTTTTTCCTCACTTTGATTTTTATACTGAGGTGTGGCTGATAACAAAACCACTGGGACATTAAAGCACTATAATTAGCAGTGGTGACTCCAAGCAGAATTGGATCCACCTCCCAAATTTTAAATGATTGCTTCAAGCTAAATTTCTGGGAATTTCTTTGGTCTGGTAATCAGTCTGGGAGTCTTGTAGGAACAAGCTTTCTCGTGATATTTCCACTGCCTCGTGGTTTCTGGCAAGGTTGAGCCGTCTACAGAAACAAGATTTTCTGAGAGTGTCTTGTTATTTCCATTTCCTATCTCAAATGAAACCAAGTGTGTGTGGACCAAAATGTTAAAAATACACACATATGCAAACTTTTCGTCCTCAAGGTTGTTTCTAAATCTAGTCAAATGAAATTCATCAACAGTGCTTCTGAAGATTCAAGGCAGAGCTAGCTGTACTGGTTATTGGATAAAACAGAAAACTTCTAAAAAGTGAACCGAATAACTTTCTATTTTTAAAAAAGTAAGCTATTCTCATAACCATGCCAGCATTAAGAATGTTTAAGACATAAGACATAGTAATATACCGAGCACCCCAAAGTCTTAAGACTACACAGACCCTTCCAAAACATGATTCTTCAGATTCAGATTTTTATCTGCACTCCTTCAGTGACCTATGTTTCTAATTACATTTAAACTTTTATAATATAGCATGTACTGTTAAGCAATGTGCCATACTCCACTCATAAAAGTGTATTCCCAGAAAAAGATGCCCATAAAAAAATAGAATTCACTTTCTCATTGATTAAAATACACCAAACAGATAATAATAAACTCTGAAGGGAATGGCGAGTATAATTTTTTAATATTTCCTTTTCCATTTATTTTAAATAAATACAACTCAGTCTTTTTCTAAATGCCCATAAAAATTGCCTCACCTAAGGCCACTGGGTAGGATTTATGATTCTTGACCAGAAATTTGGTATCTAAACACAATGATAATATAAATTTCAAAAAGTTAAATATAATAATTAGACATTAATCATGGCTATGATAGCAATGTAACTTCAGGGTAATGACTCTGTTACAATTATTGATCTGACTATATAAGATATTTAGAAAATGTGAGGTTTAAGGAACTTTCATAAAGAGGAAAAAGTATAAAGGGATGTCATGTCATGTGGTTATTTTCCCTAAAAGAAATTCTTCCTCATTGCTGACTTAAAAACTTTTTAGGTATGAAAAGAAAAAAAACCTATTTTTATAAAAACAGAAGTTAAATAAAGTATTCTGGGATAACACTTCAGAAGACATTTTATCAAAAAATTTTAGTTCAAATAACAGAAATGAGAATCCAGATTCATGGAAATGCTATCATTGGCCTCTATTAAGTATGTGAGCAAATCATGGCCATTTTATTCTAATATTGAATTTTAGTATTAGCTTAATAATTACTAACATCTAGAAAAGAAAAAAAGCTCACTGTTTAACCTATTTAACTTTTGTAGGCATAGGTCTAACATACATTTCAGTAATGATTTCAAGTTGTAACTTCAAAATAATTACAACTTCAATGCACCACTGTTGAATGCTATCACCGTATTTATTCTCTTTTTATTATCTTTATCCGTTCGTGTGGTGTTCCTTATTTAACGTTGTAACAAAACTTTTTATTTTCTTATGACAACAATAACAACAAAAACAAACCTTACAACATCACAGTTAAAGGCAGCGGTTGGGGGGGGACCTCCAAAGTAGATTACATTTTGCCCCTGTTAGTGACAGTTTGAGGAGTTCTGTTTTGCTTTTAAAGACCAACTTTTATTTTTATAGATATATGAACTCATTTCCACTATGCTGCTTTTAATGGCTGTAAATTAAAAGCAGCAATATAAAGATCTTCATAAAAACTAGAGATCAGTGAAGTATTTGATACACTTCTGTCCTTAATCTTGCCAAACTACATTACTGGTTAAGAAAATTAACCAAAAGAAGAATGCTAAGTCAACAGACTCAGACTACAAAATCCAAGAGGAAGGGCTGCATGTTAAGGAAGTGCAGTGGTGAGATTAGATTAAATCGGGAAACCAAATATTCAAAGATAGATCAATCTTCTTTTCCTTCTCTCTCCACAACGCCCCCACAGTAACACCCAAGCTATAGCTATGAGTCCCAACACATTTTCTAATCAGACTATCTAAACACATTGTATTACACACAGATACATGAGAGTTCATTTAATTTTGAGACCTTTACATGTTTAACAAAACGCAAAGGGACAGAACCCTTTCATGTTAGAAAACGGCAATTATTAACTACTAATTTCCAACTAAATTTTCATTTACAGGTTAATCGTTTCCTCAGAAAGCTGCGAATCCCTTGTTCTTATTATGTGCTTAACATTTCAAATTATACAACCCCATTAAGAGGTCATTCTATCAGGCTAGCCAACTTGTGGGAAACACCAAGTTTATGCAAGAAACGGTGAGGACTGGCTTGCTGTGAATCATGAACCTGATGAGTGTGTTCTGAAAGATTTTAACAACTCTGTAGCCCTTCCAGAAGATCCCAACAGAAGGCATCAAATATGTGAACTTTAGCTTATAGCATAATAATCCTCTAGCTGATGAAAAGTCCAAACCAGACATCAGAACGCCTAGAATCAAGACCTGGATATGTCCCTTAACTATGAATTTTAGGAGCTTTGTTCTTACAATGAAACTAGCACTATCATCCTGTTTCTTAGAAAGGTGTTATGAGGACTCAAGGAGCAGTAAGTTCAGGGCTCTAGAGAAAGCTAAGATATTATGAGTGTGAGCATTTACAGATGTACCAGGATGTGAGTACAGGAAATTAGAAGCTCAGAGGAAGAACTAGAAATGCTCATGGAGAAACACAAGAACTGCTGGATAAAGTAACTACTGGAAAAGTACAAAGAATGAATGCTATGGTCTGTACTATAGAAGTCAATTTACCATAAATATTAATTCCCTAACAAGTTCACTGTTTAATTTTTAAGCTTTGCTTTTTAATACAAATAACATACACAATCATACTACATATAGTATTTGAGTATTTTTTCAAAATACTTCAGATTGCAAATCATTCAAAAAATCAGTGAGATGATTAAAATAAAACCTGCAAGGAGATCTTAAATTATGGAAGAAAGGTACTGGTCACATGGGTGAAAAATCTCTTCTTCCTTCTAGAAATGCTCCCTTCCCCACAACTGGGAAACTTAAAAGTCCACACTAAATAAATCTGCTAAGGCACTGTCCCAGATAATCTAAAGTAAATCATCATTACTATTATGAAACTGTTTAACTGTCCCAATTTGTTGCCTTTATTTAATTTCCAGGTTTTTTAGTCTAACTACTAAAAAGTTTATCATCACTAAAAATTTCTATATTAAGAAAGTATTGGGGCTCCTGGGTGGCTCAATTTTTATTTTAAGTGCCTGCCTTCGGCCCAGGTCATGATCCCAGGGTCCTGGGATCAAGCCCCACATCAGGCTCCCTGCTCAGCAGGAAGTCTGCTTCTCCCTCTCCCACTCCCCCTGCTTGTGTTCCCTCTCTCGCTGTGTCTCTCCCTGTCAAATAAATAAATAAAATTTTTTTAAAGTATTAAGATACAAGTTAAATAATTTATCAGACTAAAGATGCCTATTATCATGTAAGTGCCTAAAATCAACGAGTCTCTACCTGATATTTCTAAAACTATTATACAGTAATTGTAGTCCAAATAAATGCTACACTTCAATGGAGGTATAAACATTAAATGAAGTAATGCGTATATAAACATATAACCATCTTAAGTCCTTCTCTGGAGCAAGCCAAGAAATAGTAAGAATACTACTTAAGGCGGTGTTATTTAATGGAAGGGCCATTTTCCTATTCGCTGTTAAAATTTAAAAGTCACCAACTAATGTCTACCAACTTAATGGTTAAAAATTTGTTCTCCACAATAAGTAAACACCCAATGCAGCAAGTTACTAAGCAACATTTATCATCTGATTTCTACCTCCTCATCATAGTTAAGACCTACTGTCATGTTCATAAGCCAAAATAAACAGTGACACTGCTTCTAAAACACTCATCTTACATGTTACTAAAATATTACCTCGCCAACATGCTCTTTGCACTTCCCTATCCTCAACTTGAAATTATATCTAATACAAGTTTTATTTTTTTACTTTGAAACTTTAAAATGAGCATAAGGAATTTTTTTTTAAATGAACAGAAGAAAGAACAGAATACCTATAACATTCAACAAGTCTGAACAGCGTGCTGCTTTAGAAGTGCTGTTTCAGGCAATGCCCTAATGGCTTCTGATTCTAACCTAAGAAACATCTGAGGTTCTTTCATGCGACACTATTAAGTATCGCCACCCACACCTGAACTCTTCTTTGGAAGGTAGAGTGCATATTTTAACATATTCCTCTTTACCGTATAGCTTTCCTTATTTTTCCCTCAGTGATAATACAATACAAACCATTCTATAAGACCAATGACCAAAGCACTCCTCCCACAGCAACCACCCATTTTTTTTTTTCTTTTACTTCAGTAGACACAAAAATCTTTGAGGCAAATATACAGCCAGTTGCCAAGAGTCTGTTTGGCAATAGAGAGACTGTCATCACTAATATCCTGTGCTCTCCTGGGATTCAAGAAACAGGGAGGGAAAATAATGAGTGACTAGGGCCATATTTTTTTGTTTTCTTAAATCTGGCTTTCAAAATGTGGTTTAGAGTTCCCATGGCTTAAACTGTCTACACAAAACTCTTGCTTTGGGATGAAAAGTAATATCAAACCCTTCTAGGGAAAAGTACAGCTAAGTAGTTCAGGAACCATGAATCTGGGAATCAAACTGCTAGGCTCCAATCCCAGTGCTCCCACTTCCCAGTGCTCCGACTCCCAGGGGTCGACCGCACCACCCAGTTTTGTTTTTGTTTTTTGTTTTTTTTTTTTACATTTTTATAATAGGATTTTACTCTGTAGTAAGTGCACAATAAAGAAAAAAAAGTTGATGTTGAGGAACACCCCTTTGGGATTTTTCCCAGTTACCCTGGCATGAAAGGTACATCCTCTGAATAACCAATACAAAGGAGGTGGCACAACAGAGACTTCATGTTTGCTTTCTAGAAATTCCATTGCCTCTTGACACAATGGCCTAGCTTTGGGGTAACGAAGGTTGCCAAACTTCAAAGCAAAACGAAAGACATTTTCGTACAGGGCAAATGTTCAGTTCTGAACTTCCTGATGTGGTCAGCATTCCAAGCGAACTCAACAGGAAGAGGTATAATCTTCTTTACTCCATCACCCTGAGCACAGCTGTGGTCCACCTCTTCATCTCCTCTTCTCAAGGCAGAGGAAAGGTTTCCACTCTGTCAAGGCAGAGTTAACCAGTATGTAGCGAGGAGTGCCCCTTTACTTGAGGGCTTCCAGACTACAGCTCAGCCGCCTTGCTCTGTGGGTCACATGTAGTCCTGAAGCATGTACTATTTAGTGTAAGTGTACCATGCACTTACTCTTGCTCTGAAAGTGTAGGCAAGTTACTTAATCTCTCTGGCCAGTTTCATTATCTGTGAAATAAGAATATTAATATTTCCCAATTAAGGAAGCAATCCCTATAAAACTCTTGGCATAGCACCTGAACTGCAGAAAGTGCTCACAAATTGAGCCATTATTACCACAGTAGAAAAAGGACTACACAGATGAATAGAGATCACAGAACTATCTTTTCAAGACAGAGAGCTAGGATAAATATGAGATTAACACATATGGAGTGGTGAGAAAAATTCAGGTCTATCCAAACCTGGGACACCTGAATTCCAATACCAGGTCTCAAATAATTAGTTACTTAATCTCATAGAATAATTTTACCTTCAATGACCTCATATGCAAATAAGAAAGGTTGGTCGAGAATCTACATTAGTGGTTTCCAACCCCGCCTACATATTTTTATCATCTCCAGAAACTCAAAGAAATAGCCATATATATCTGTCTCCACCAAAGATCCAACTCTAATTGGACTAAATATAGTGTTTGATAGCATCATCTTAAATCCCTCCTATCTTTTAATTCTAGAATTCTTAGCTTTATCTTTTTGTGTATGAAACAATATAGAAATCTAATATTCTAAACATGTTAAGAGCAGCAATCACTACTTATGGGATTTATGGGGTTAGCAGGTATTCAGTCCCATTTTTGGCCTTTTCTGGGGTAAATGGGACAAGCACATGGCTCTTTTTCTGCCCCCAAATTCAACTTCCCCAGAATGGTTTAAGGTTAAATATTTTATGTCTAGGAAATCATCGATTTCTTTAGCACATTTTCCTCCATAAAAACAACAAGTAGCCAGTTTTTAAAAACTTGAGTTCTCTTGACACTATAAACTTCTAGAAATATCCATGGGTGGGGTACCCCTAAAGCCTGAGAAAAATGCTCCAAGAGAACCTTAGAAGAACTTTCTGATAACCTATAGAGGTGTCAAAGCAAAGACTCACAGTTAACAAATGGTAACCTATAACAAAAGTCTTTGAAATAACCTTTTATTTCTATTCTGCCTTTCCACAATGACATCAAAGTTTCCTACACATATAAAATCAAAAGATATTCCAGGGAGATATTTCATTCCCAAGTTACCAGTGGAGTCAGGGGCAGAAATGAGAAGAGAATCTAGACTTCTTAAATAAACTTAAGTGGCTCCTTAAGTCATCACAACATGAACAAAGAAATGAGGTGACTAAACTAAATTATTCAAGGTTAAGGTTCCATATGCCTTCAATATATTTTGTTTGTAAGATTATTTTTAACAAAGATTCTCTTTCTGA
Organism: Enhydra lutris kenyoni; assembly: GCF_002288905.1. NCBI lineage: Eukaryota > Metazoa > Chordata > Mammalia > Carnivora > Mustelidae > Enhydra > Enhydra lutris. Next base: position 11,844,560 of record NW_019154131.1, read on the forward strand.
CAGTATCAAGAATTGAATACAAACTTTCACAGGCAACAAAACTTAGAGCTGAAAGTTCCTTTCACTATGTAACCATTATAGCTATTAATAGAAAAAAAGGAATAGACTCCAAATGCAGTCTAGATATACTAAGTCATTTATAGTCACTGGGATTCTGAATAATCCCAAATTTTCTAAAGCATTCCTCTTTTTTTTAAGCCAGTGTCTTGTGTTTACAGAAATCACAAAATAGAAAAATCACAACTTATCCTTTAAACTAATAACAACAAACATGAAAGGAAATGTATAATTAGTGGCATAAGACAGTTAACATCATGTGTCAGGCTAAGAGTATTGAGGGAAAAACAGAAAAAGAGACAGTAAATAAATGCTACATATCAAATATCATAGAGCAACACCAGTGACTGGATGGAATAAAGTTCCCAAACGGAAGGTGACTGCCGCTTCTAGCAGGTTTTTTTCCTTTCCTATTTCCTCTTTCTTTTCCTTTGGCTAGTGTTGATTTGGTAATTTGACCTTGCTTTCTCCCCTCCTCTTAAAAGTTTGAAGGAAAGTAGGACCTGTTCTAAAAACAGAATTTATAAACTAGCACCTAAGTCCTCAACATTCTATGCATTTAAAAAAAAAAAAAAAAGACTTAAACTCTGCCAATCCAAGCCATAACAAGGATGCTGAATTCATCGACGTAAAAGAATTTGCTACTGACTGCTGTCAAAACATTCTCTTAGGTAAACTCTTAAACAGATACAAAGATGGGGCGCCTGGGTGGCTCAGTGGGTTAAAGCCTCTGCCTTCGGCTCAGGTCATGATCCCAGAGTCCTGGGATCGAGCCCCGCATTGGGCTCTCTGCTCAGTGGGGAGCCTGCTTCCTCCTCTCTCTCTGCCTGTCTCTCTACCTACTTGTGATCTCTATCTGTCAAATGAATAAATAAAAAAATCTTTAAAAAAAAAAAACAGATACAAAGATGTCTCTAGTCCCTATGAATCACATTTAAATTAAAAAGATAATAATTAAATCTTTAAATCTTGGTTCTTTAAATCTTGGTTTGGGTAAGAGAAAATATTATTTGGAAGAGTAGGGTAAGAGGCATGAGGGAACAGTATAGGTTTCTTCTGACACTGTACTGCTGTGGGAAGCAGAAGGAATCCTGTCCCAAATCTTCATCTTAAAAATTTGTACGACAGTCCTTACTATTTCCACCATTCACAAAATGTTACTATTTTGTTATTTTTCACATGTTCTGAAGCCCTTAAATGAAAGGAATCCAATGTGATTAGAGGCTCTAGTTTGGCTCACATTTTTATACTTTCCATTATACTGAATAGTTTAACAATTATATTAAAAAATGTCCATTACTAAATACATTTATGTTACCATATTACCTATTTAATACTTAGAGGAAAATGTCCAAAAAGGCTCTGGGAGACACTAGGGTAGAGTGTTGGAGAAACTGGACATCATATCTGGAATCAGATCCTTGTCCCATTCCCATTATTTATTAGCTGTGTAACCATAGGTAAGTTGTTCAAGGGTTAGTTTCTGCAGACAATAAGTAGGAATAATAGCAGTACTTACCTGAATAGGGTGTTAGAAAGACTATATCTGAGATAATGTACGAAAGTGTTAGCCCATCGCCTGTAATGATTAGGTAGCTTAATGAAGAGGAGCTACTATTAACTTAATCAACCAGCAATTTTTATCCTGAAAGTATTCAGGCCAGTGGGCCTACATGAATCTCTCAGATGGTAACTCAAGTCCAGAATGACTCTGGGGCTTCTCAGTCCCTCAAAACTTAAATAGGGAAAGTGAGGACAGGCAGCCAATCTAAAATATACCTTCAGAGCACAAAGCTCCCCTTTCAGGCCATTTCCAAGGGCTCTGAAACTGCTCTCAGAATATTTCAGAACTTCCACGTGTACAAAGAATACCTCTGCCTTCCAAGAGCATGAAGGTTTTTTTTTTTTTTTACAAGATAAGTGAGGATGCCTAGAGTTTTAAGACACTGGAGAACAACAGAAGCACCCAAGTCCTCCCTCTGTTGTCTCTGATCCCCCTCAGTGCATGGAGGTTGCTATTCCCTCTGAAAAGCAGGGATGTGGACCAAGAATACCGAGAAGCCTAAGAGACTCTGAGATGAACAGTCAGCCCACTGCTGGGGAATTCAGCAGCCTTGGATGTACAGGTAACAGCAATGGAAAGTCCTTCCAATGATATCAGTCATATAATAATGGCAGACCATCTGCCAGACTCAAGAGTAACTGTGATGCTAGTACATGCCCATTATATAGAAACAACTCATACAATATGTCCAAATATTCTTTGGTAATGGATGTTGTTATAACGGAATATTACTCAGTAATAAGAAATAAACTACTGATACACACATTACTATGGATAAATTCTCAAAACCGTACATTGAACAATAACAACAACAACAAAAAGACAGATTCAACATAATACCAACTGTACGATCCAATGTATATGAAGTTCTGGAACAGGCAAAATTAATCTATTATGACGGAAATCAAAATAATGACTGACTGTAGGGGAAGGACTGCCTAGAAAGGAACACAAAGGAGCATCACGTGGTGAAGAAAATGATATGGATTTTGACTGGGATGACAGTTTAACATGGGTATACATATGTGTTACAATGCATTATACTACACTTATTTTATGTAAGCTGTACCTAAATTTAAAAGTTAAGGGTTATGCAAAAGATAACTACAGTTCTAGAGTAGATAAAAAAAAAAAATAGGGGTAGAGATCAACAAAAAGTAGGGGCCATTCTGCAACAAGTGGGAACAGATAGGAGGTCCATGGGATGTTACCATAGCAGAGTCCCAGGCATAAGCAACATAAGGATCTTCCATGAAGTCTCACACAGTTCTGTTTCATTTGTCAGTTTCAACAGGCCATGCCCACCCATGAGCAGGCATGAGAGAGCAAGTTACAAGTATTACATGTGGGGAGGTGAAGGGGGGATGAGCCGGAAGAAGAGGAGGATAATGGTAGTTGATTTTATTTAAATGCAACCTGGTTGTAGATGACATTTCCCATGTATACATATATTCTCAAGCGGACACCTACATATGGTTGTATTTTCCTGATGTCTATCAGCCCTTTTTTGTTGCAGACTTGAGCACAGCACATGTTCCAATTAACTCCACTCTTTGTTACAACTTGCTGAGCCTTATGTCCCTTGCCAAAAAGGGGTAGGTGGTAGGTTACATAATAAGGATTGGGGTGGAATCTGCTGCCAAGTCTACACAGAGAGTTAGTGGACTGTGTGTGGTATGGGTGGGGGCGGGTAGAGGTGGGAAGAAAAGGGAAGACCACAGGAAGAATAAAGTCCTTAGAGACAGACTTTGACAGATGCAGGCCTTATCTGCTGTGTTGCTAAGGGAAGGAAGGTCAAAGGAGAGCCAAAGTGAAGATGATGGGGAGTCAATGTATAGGATGTAGATTAGGTTGTTCTGTTACACAAGACTTTTTCCCTTGGGGTGAAGCTTCTGGGAACAATCTAAGATGACAATAACTTTAGGAAGAAGCCTGATCCAAGTGTAACCACGATGAAATTTTGGTAATGAGAGAGAGAAAGGGAAATCATAAGGTTAAAGGATAAAGAGGGCTTTAACAAAGTTGATTTTCAGTTAAAATAGGAGAGATTCAACAATATGCGAATTCCTATCATTTAATGAGTCAAGTACAGCTAATTAGGAAAGCAAACTTTAAATCTGATCTTCTTAGGCAGGCTTAAAGGTATCTTAGACATTTAGACCAATATTTTACTCTGATTTACTCGTGAGTCCCCTGGTTCTACTCCACAGCTTTGGATTATATTTCCTACCTATTCAACCATCTCCCAGTCTGTCAGAGTCTGTGTACTATTAGTGAATTCATTCCCACCAATGACAAAATTAAATGACAGAAATTAAATACTAAAAGGAAGTCACTGTAAAGTGTCCTTGGGACTGGTCCCTTTGAAAGACAGGATTCTAGAAAGTCACCAATACACTCAAAAATGTTTTTTAAAGAAGACACAGTCTTTAAATGTCCCAGCAATTGCTAACAGACAATATGGGACAAAAGTTATTGAAGAGATATCTCTGAAGAGATAAACATTATGCTTCTAATGCAAAGACTTCCTAGATAGGGCAGATATGACAACAGTGCAAAATCAACTTGAACAAAGTTTATTTTTAGTTAAAATAGAAGATTATTTAAATGTAAATACGAATATAAATAACATTAATAACTTAGTAAGTATATAATAAATAAATATAAATATAACTAAATAGAAGCTTTAATTAAAATAGGAGAGATCCAACAATATGTGAATTCCTATCATTTTAGTGAGTCAAGGGAGTCAACAGTCCCTCCACAATTATAAAGACTGCCATGCACTTGGCTTTTTTTTAGCTGAAAGTATGATTCAAAGATTTTTCTGGGTTTTCTATTTAAGACATTAGTAGGGGGCACCTAGGTGGCTCAGCTGGTTAAGCCTCTGACTCTTGATTTTGGCTCAGGTCATGATCTCAGGATCATGCCATCAAGCCCGACATCTGGCTCCACACTCAGCATGGAATCTGCTTAAGATTCTCTCTCACCCTTTGTCCCTGTCCCTGACCCCCGCTATTTTCTCTCTCAAATTTAAACAACAAAACATAGTAGTAGATGCCAGGACCTCAAAATGAAGAAGGAGATAAGAGAGACAACCACAAGAGGGCTAAATAAGGACTGCACAGTGAAAGTTGCTACACATGATTAGCAGTGATGAGTACATATCCATCCAGGTTCGATTAGCCAGGACCAGATTAGATGTGTGTAATGCTGAAAAAACACATTAGAAACATGACTCTTTACATGGAACTTCTTTGGCTTCCTCGAAGACTGGATAAGTGTCACAAAACAAACAGTATTCCCCGGGCTGAATGTGAAGTAATGAGAACAGAACCTATCACAGCGTGTTTAATAATGTAATTTTGCTAAGGCAAACTAAGGGGTAGTTAATGAGGCTCCATCAAATCAGTTATGTGAATTGTGTCATTTGCAAACCACAAAATATCACATTAGTTAAAGGAAACATTTGACAAGCAGTTTCTAGTCTCTTAACCAATTCCACATTAGGCAATCTCACAAATGACAAAATTAACACAACTTACTTAACTGATTTCCATTTGCAATTCATTAGGAATAGTATTCCAACAGAATTATGCCCTCTAAAGGTGACCAGGCACATAAGGGCAGTTAGCACCTATGAGGTACTCTATCTAGATTAAAACATAGTTTAAGTGGATCACTTTGGGTTAAAACCATTGAAGTTTTTACACCAAAAATATATAGCTACTTAGTTCCCTTTCACTCTGTAACAAAAGATGAAAACACAGAGGCATAACTTTCATAAAAGCGCATGTATATAAATATAAATTCATCCCACGCTTTGCACACTCCTGGCGTGTTAAATGATGAGCTCTACAAATAACAATCTGCTTGCACTTCCTTTGAAAGACAGAATGAGCCTACCAGAGAACTTCCAAAGGTGTTTCAGGACTGACAGCCTCACATAAGCTCACGGTCTTCTGCACACAGCCATCAAGTCTGAGAGCTGAAAAGCAGCCTGTGCTATGCCCCTGAACCAGCCAATGTTTTGAGAGGATGGTGGTCTGCAGCTGACCAATTCTTGAGGAACCAGTAGTTTTGAACGAGACTTTCCCAGAGTCCTTGGGAAGAAGAGAAGACCTGGAAGAGCACTTTCTCAAACTCTCATCAATCAAAGGAGAGAAGTGAGTCCTTTGGTGACACCTTTTTTTTTTTTTTTTTTGATAACGCTAATGATTTTTCTAGGAAGAGTATCACTGACTCAAGAGGAAAACTAGAGCCCTAGCACAAATTAGAGAAAGATGGACAGACAGAGAAAGGAAGGAACACATTCTGCCCACCCCTGGTTTTGTTTTGTTCTGTTTTTCCTTTTAGGGATTTTCAGTAGGATATCAATAACTTCATGTTTGAAAAGCTAATTTCTTACCTTTCAGCTTAAAATCTATGATTTTATGTTCAGGTGGCAAAATCTGTAAAAGAAAAATATCGGATATATTTCCGATGTTTAAATGACAAATCAGCCAAAATTTTCCTTTCAGGTAAGGCACTGTCATAAACGTCATTTATTTGGGAGGCCAATGCTATTGAATCCTAAGTGATACGGCCATAAGCCTTGGTTTAGACTACCCTAAAATTCCAAGATCATTCACCCAGCTGTATACTTCTAAGAGTCCCCAAAGAACAGAACTAAATGTCAATATTGACTTCTACGGCAACACAGAGACCTTATAAATTCATTCTGCAATATTCCTCCAAATACTCTCTTAAGGAACATTAAATTCTAGACCACAGTTTTAGAAATGGATAAACTGAGGACCACAGTAGTTCATTTAAATCTGATTAGTTTAGACCTGTAGTCTACACACAACTGCAGATGTGTAGGGGAGGAAGGTAAAGAGCAGAGGTAAAAGCAAAAATGGAGATGAATGCACAGCTGGTTTCAAAAGCACCTTGTGCTGAATCCAGAATATTAAATGCACATTGCCATTCACAAGACACAGGAACTCTTTAAAATTCAAAACAATATTGACTGTCCACAGATATACTTTAAAATGGAATTTCACTTGTCAACCATTTTTAATAAAGAACAGAGGGTATAAATGGGCCCATTCCATTTAAATTATTATTTTTTAAAATTGGAGATGCATGGTGTCTGAGTGTTGGCAGGATGGAGCCTGACGAGTTAGGCCATCGCTGATGTGTTTGTGTCTCAGTGGTGAAATATTCTGGTTTTGCCTATTCTGTAAAGACTAATTAAAGTCTTTTCAGTTCTTCATTCATCCCTTGTACACTCAAGATATTTTATATCCACAGTATAAATAACAGAGTCTGCCAAACTGCCTAGCTGGTTTCATAGGGAAAATTATATTTGGAAAAAACATTTTTTTTAATTTTTACAATAGCTAATTACTCACCCATTTATATTTGCGAGTAATGCCACTACAAGCCAAAGTCTGACTTCTGAAAATGTAAAATACAATTTCAACTGGGTATTTGGTAAGGGAAGTATTATGTAGCATGATATAATCAACTACATTCAGAAAAGAGAAATAATCTCTAGAACCTTCCAGTTCAAAATATATTGCAGCTCTAGGTAGAAAAAACCCATTCACAAAACTGTACCTTTAGTAGTACTGACTGTATTCTCTCTTCGAAGTGGTTATGAAATTTGAGGTTCACAAAGGGATATTTGTGTAAGTCCTCTAAATGATGACATCCATTGGCGTGCCTGGGTGGCTCAGTGGTTTAAAGCCTCTGCCTTGGCTCAGGTCGTAATTCCAGGGTCCTGGGATCCAGCCCCACATAGGGCTCTCTGCTCAGCAAGGAGCACGCTTCCCTTCCTCTCTCTCTGCCTGCCTCTCTGCCTACTTGTGATCTCTGTCAAATAAATAATAAATAAAATCTTTAAAAATAAATAAATAAATGATGACATCTGTTATATCTAATAAACGGTAATCTTTACTTTTAATGATTCATTTATTCTATTTTGTTCTTCTTTCTATTCAGATAGCTCTTTGAAAACAATCATCTCTATATGCCTTTGTTTCCTCACCAGAAGAAGGAAAGTAATTTTCACCCACTCATCCTACTCCACAGGTATCATAAGGGTTATTTAGATAGTAAAGGCAAAGTGTTGTAAGCTGTGCAAAAAACAAAGCTGGAACATAGAATCAATGATGTCTTGGGCTATACTTCCAATAGAGACCCTCAAGATGTTATAACCCCACATCTACCTGTTTCTCTTCCAAGTTGTCTGGTAGATACTAGATCATGTATGTTTCAAAATGATAATTTGCTGATCCAATTTGGCTTATGACTTCAATCAGTAAGAGAAGAAAAACAAGCAACCTAAAAAGCCAACTGCCTTACATTTCCAGTTACAAGCAAAATCAGACCCCTGTATATTTCACTTTATTACTCTTGCCAATTCTAAAATGCCACTTGACTTTACTGTTGTTTCAAATGATTCACATTGCAAAGGTTTTCTCACTGAACTGAGGAAAACATTATAGGGTTTGGGTTTCTTACCCTCCACCAGTCACTTGTCCTAGAAGCTAAACAGAACTCCCAGCTCTCTGGCTGATCAGGGCTGGGAGCTCATTAGGCTGTTCCTCACGTTAAATTACTGAAAAGGGTGATGTATTTATAATACAGCTTGCGATGCTATAAAATGGCTCATCAATCTGTTTTATTCATGGGAAGTCCACATAAGGCCACTAGTCTGTTACTGGCAATAAACCTTGGGTGCGTCTTCAAAAGACCTGCATATTAGATAGTGATTTATGTCTCTGTCCAAGAAATCAAACATGATACTAACAAGGCAAGGGATAACTCAACTGACACTTTCAAAAGCAATATAATTTCAGTAGTAAATCAATTGGGTATAACATACACGGGGAAAAGAGAGAGATGATTAGCATGTATATATTAAAAGAAAAGTAGAACGTTAAAAAAATGAAGTATTTGGATCTTAAACGATTCTTCATCTGTTCTCTGCATTATTTTTCTTACATGGTGTTTCCTAGATAGCTTTGTCACTCCTCATCTCCCATTTTATAACTAGAATATTCTTTTGTCAAGACACTGATATATCCTAAGTAATTTATTATTGTTTTTTTCAATATCCCCAAAGCAGAGTAGCTCAGCTCTTCTTACCCTTAAAATGTAAGGTTGTTTTGGATGAAAAAGACACAACAAAAAGAATGAGAAATATTTAGAATTGACCTGAGAAACCAAAATAATCAGTTAGCTCTTACACTGTTTTCAGAGAATAGCACATTTGCTAGAGACTGTTTCCCTGTTAGGAGTCTACAGATCCCAATACCTCAAAAAAGAGCTCTCACTTTAAGATCAAGTAAGAAACTGGCCATAAAACAAATTTTTTTTTTAACCACTGAGTTTTCTTTTAGGATTGCCAAAAAGTCACTTAAATAGTTATGAACGTGAAAGTATAGATGTAGAAAAAAAAGTGTTTCTCATACAAGTGAGTAATGAGTTTAAGATGCCTTTCATGTACTTGCTGTTTTTATCTTCAACAGTCCACTTTAAACAAACTCATTTAAATAAAAGATTAAGGTTAGTTATATAATTCCCTCTCTTATCATATACACTGAACCTGTTTGCATCACTCTATCTGGAAAAGAGAAACCTTATTTTTTTAAAAAAAGAGGGTTGTGTTTTTTTTGGTTTTTTTTTTGTTTTTGTTTTTTAAGATCCCTAAGTGCACATGACATCACCACTTTTCCATCAGTGTGTCTCATATTCTTGTTCAGGCAAAACTGGAAAGCTACTTGAATTTTCCTCACGGACTGCTCAATCTTACGGATAGGGATCGTGCATGTGACAACATTCCTAGAAGTGAAAGCCAGAAAGGCATCCTCCCTATTATTGTTAGTCAAAATAAAACTCTCAGCTTCGTGAAGGAGTCACTGCAAACACCTTCCATGTCACTGGAGGCAAGCCTGCCTGGCCCCCTGGACTGGGTTCCCCAGCAGCCTGGGCAAGGGATTGGCCATGGCTGCTTAAAGTCCTCTGTGGTCCCTGCTTCTTAAGGGTTCCCAGGCTCCAGTTTTAAACTCTTTATTTCGAATGTTGATGGCTCTATATTTGTGTTTATATTCAGCCCAAACAAATAAGAATTCTAAATTACAAACAAGTTTTTACAGCTAAAATTACTTGGTTTTCAAAATAAATCAAATGTTTTAAATGCTGCAAAGTGATTAAAAATTACTAGAGGATTTAAGATGAGAAGGAGAATTATGGGTTGGTGTTGTAATTTTATCTAGGCACTTTTTACTATTAAACAACTTTGAAAATCATCACGTGTGAATTAAAAGAGGTGATTTCTTTTCCCTATATCTTACCAGTGTCCAAAGCTTTTAGAACAGAGAAAGAGGAGGAAACTCACCCCTAACCCCCACAAAATCAGAACACATTTAAGTGCCCACACAGAGATTTCTCTTTTGATATGTAAAAACAGAAAATAAACTATTTCCTCTTGCGTCCTCAAAACACAAAATGCACACACAATCATACCACCAGACAGACATCCTCCAGGTTATCTCACAGTTAAACAAAATAAAATGGGGTTCTTTCTGTGCAATTTGACACAGGCACACATACACGCGTGCACACACACACTTTCCCACTCCAAGAACCCAGCCTCCAATGCTCTGTCACAAGGAGCACTCTGGGGGACCCAGGAGCACAGGGGGGAGAGCTGTTTGGGAAACAGAAGGAGCAGTTTCAGCAGGCATGGGTTTCTCTCTGTGCCTGTGAAGTGGACATTGGCATATCTTGCCTAGGCTTTTCCTGTGGGGTTCATCTGGTCGGCAGGGTGGGGAATAGTTGTCTGCGCCATACCAAGGTCAGCCGGCTAGGGCTGACAGTCTCTGTCTCTGTACAAAGAAAAGAATCAATACTTTTGGACTACGGCTGTGCCCTCAGTGTAAAACAACAAACATGCAGCGTCTGACATGTTTCTAGGTGATTTGTGGCAGAACCTCTTGTCTGATCTGTATCCAGGAGCTGCTGTGTTACTGCTTTTTGCTTTTTGCCTCCCCAACCCCGGGCCCCGGCCCCCCTCCTGCCTGCCCCAGCTCTGTGATGTCTAGTACTTTAGTCAGGTACAGAGGCGGGTGTTCTACCCTACAGCTACTTGTCACTCAATAAATCACACCTACGAGCACAGTCTGCACAGAGTGATCTGGGCTTTAACAAAGGATCAGAGGGACAAAGTGCAGGCAAGATACTGTAATTATAACAAAACTAAAATATTCAGAGACAGGGACAAACGCACAGGCTCTAAGGCATGGATAAAATGTCACTAGAAGTGGCAGCTTTTGTCCTTTTTTGGTTTCACTCTTATAAGGCATACCTCTCAACCTTCCTCTGCCACCCCTACCACCCCCTCACTTATTTTTGTGTTCCTGTCCTTCTTTGTTCTAATTAGAATTAAAGCCTTGGTGAGAGCACTATTAAAGCATTCATTAAAATAATGCACATCTTGAATTTTAAAATATATGTAAGGTGTACTCCAGGCAAGAGAGGGTGTCTTCAAGAAGTACAGTATCTTCAGTTTGTGTCCTTGTCTAACATATTTGCACACAGGGGCCCCAAATCCTCCTGAAAATGCCCAAAATGTAGAAACTTACCAAGAGACAGCTATTAATTATGGCCTGAAGTTAATGATTTGAACAGCCATTAAACGATTTTACGTATACAAAAACCTGCTTGTTTTGTCTGACTGCACAGTTTGTGTAGAAATATCTCTTCAATAAAACATTAACATGTATTATATACGCTTCAATTTGCTTAAGAACAATTTTATCCTAGATCTGATCTTTCTCATGCATCCCCCACCTCCCAAAATTATTTTCCAGAGTCTGAACCATTAGCCAAGTCAGATAAGAAGGTTTTGGACAGTTTCTTCTGTTCTAAGTATTTTAAATGCAGCAGTTTGAGTTATCCTGGCAATTTCAGTCACATCAGACACCTCTTAATGCAGGAAAAGTGATGTTCCATCATGGAGGTCTTGCACAAGTCTCCACTGTAACTGTTGCTGATGAAAATAAAAGTGAGTTAGAATAGCTCTACACTTCCTTCCTAGTCAATCAATGCCTGACAGCACCAGTTCCTTCAGCCATGTACTTCAGCGATGATGGATCAATAACTGTGGTTTAACAACAGGGAGCCACCAATCATTATATGAATGATTAAAAGGGGTCTCACTCACATACACCTCTGCAGACAGAGGAGGCCATGAGATCAGAATACTTGCCACATTATGCTTCATACTACAAAAATTCAGGTAAAGAAAGGGGAAATGGGGGAGGGAAAATGGGGGAGGGAAAATCATTAGAACACAGCATAAAGGAAATGTAAAATGCTTATCACTGAGCCAATAAGAGCCCAAAAGAGAGAGAGAGAGAGAGAGAGAGAGAGAG
>NW_019154131.1:11859607-11867480 GCF_002288905.1 Enhydra lutris kenyoni
ACACACACACACACACACACACACACACATTAATGTTATGAAATTACTGTCACTAGTTGGTTTTTTATCCAAGAATGGTAATGAGATGTGATAACCTACCTTCTTTAGCCAAGTCCTCTTTGTAATAACAACCTTCATTTATTTAACAGTTAACCAACATGTGGAGCACTGTCTATGTTTATTCAAGGGGTTTTTTTCCTTTGCAGATCTAACCGGCCCATACAAGAATAGAATCCATAATCAGGTTCTTGCTGATCCCATGCCCTACTCAACTGAGATAGGCAGTACAAACAATTGAAGTATTGTTACTGGACAAGATAATCGACAATGTGGTTAATTGAAAATTAATAGTAGGACTCTACTTAGTGCCAAATGTAGTCATTTGAAGTAGTCACCTTCAATAGCCCAAGAAAGAAAGTCGATTCTCAATTATCGAATAGTAAGGATCACCTGAGCAAACAGTACTTTCAACTTCCTATTGACTTAATTAAATTGAATGAGAGAATTACTCTTTTGATAACATTTTATTTTCTCTAGCATTCACCATTTAAATATAATCAAACAAGAAATGTCTTAAAACCAAAATATTTACCAGATTCTTAATATGGAAGTAAAGAAAGTTGCACTTCAAGTTTATACAAAGAGAAAGCCACACAGTATATTCCTTGAGAACCTACTATGTGCCAGGCATTTTGCTGGACCTGGAGTACACAAAGGTGGGTACAACTTGGTTCTTGCCCTTAAGGAGAATGTCTTTCAGCTTTGCTTGCTGATTCTCTACTCTCTCTGCCACAGAAAAACACTACCTATTCAAACTTAAACCCATGTGTACATGCCTTCTTGGTGGGCCCGGCCTCTGTTGCTCTGTGGCACAAAGATCAGCATTTTCCACATTCATTCCCTCATCCACAATTATCAGGTACCATCCTACCAAGTGCCACAAATGACAGTTGATGCTGAGACTCTAGAGATGAACAGATAAAACCTATCCCTTGGGAAAATCACAGTGCAACTTTGAACAAGTTAATTTACCTAAACCTACTGCATAAAGCAGAGCTCCCTTGGAAACACCAGCTTCGGCATCTTTACATCACTAGCCCCTGGCATACTACAGGAACTAAAGACATTCGTTCAGCACCAGATAAAAAATATCTGGATGGGAAATCAGAAGACCATGTTTTTACCACAATATGTCACTGTGACACAACGGGCCTCACTTCGTGTCAAACAATGAGGTGGCTGTCGGCCCCATGTAATCTCAGGGTCTACTGGTATATGAGTAAATATTCTGATTTCAAGTGAGAGAGGTAAACATATTTAACAACCTCAGCATATGCTTTAAACAATTTTAAACCCATCTAAGCTATGATGAGTTCAACAACTAGGCCTATGCTGAAATCACATCTTGAAACATTATTGTAACCATTGTTGTGGAATTTACTTTCTGATTTTGATATATTGAGTTCTTTTCTTGTCTCTCCTTACCCCTAGATGTATAATTTGGGTCTGCTATATTCTTTCAAACGAAGAATTGGCAGGGTGGTTGCTGTTACTTAGGATAAGTGTGTAATCTCTTTGACTTTCTCTTGTTGGGCAAACTGCCCAGTGAGTATCAATTTTTTTTTAGAGCTACAAATATGGTTTTAATAGATTCGCAGATTTCAAATTATTAGAATTCAGAGCACGTATCTCCCATGGTGAGCAGATAATTCACAACAATCCATGTAGATGCAAAGGAGATGACAATGGATCAATCTGTATGTGAATAAGTTGACAGAGTGGTTTACTGCTGCTCCTATCTCTGCAGCCCACTCCCACCTCCCAACACACACACTTTTCATATGAAGAAAAATGCTTCAGTCTATGGGAGTTCAAATTAGTCATAATATCCACTTTAGGGACTGAGGAAGACTTACTGTAAATCAGCCACTCAGAAACCACATTTGACATATTTTGGTTAGAATGTAACTATAAGTTGTATAATATGGTACCTATTGATTAGAGCTTGGGATTATAATGGAAAGCAATTGCCATACATTGAAAGTGACCAACCACAAGAGAGAATATTGTTCCTGAAGAGCCCACAAAGGGAATCATTTTCCTTATAATCTAAAACTCTTTATCCTCTAGATGGTATCTTCTATCATTCCCTTAAGCCTTTATTTTGCCCAAAAGGTGCTAAGATATCTTAACCTCAAATCACCTAACTGTTCAACTCCCTGAGACCAAGAGAAAGTTCTGCAGAGTAAACTGAATGCTTTATTGAAACAGCACTGTCCATTCTGAACTAGAGCAAAAGAACAAATGAGAAAAATGTCTCACTGGATAACAATTCCCAAATGGTTGAGGATGTTATAATAGTTATAAATTCTTATTAGAATCTGCCTGAGGTTTTTTTTCCTGTCCCTTTTACCTTCATAAAATATAATAATTTATTGAGGGAATTACTGTAGGTCAGATACCGTGCAATGCACTTCATTTGCAAAGTGTCCCTTCCATCTACCTGTACGAATAGAGAACTTGCTCTTCTTGACCACCCTTAAAGCATCATTTCTATAAGCAGTATGTATTTCTTTAAAACAGGAATACCCGGGGAGGAAGAAAATCCTATGCCACAGAGAAAGAATGAAGATCAGTTCATCCACTTATAACAAGCGAAAGGTGCTGCAGACTTGAACTGCAGCTTGAGCCAATGGTAGGAAACTTTGATGTTTCATACTCTCTGCATGAGTCATGATAGTAGTTAACCTTATAATTTTGGGACCATGATTCCAATAAAAATAAATAACTACAACAAAAGAACATATATAATAATTGTGTGACTCAAATGCTTTTGTTAAAAGTTGGTTTCTGAAACGCATTCTTCTGTCATATAAGTGCTGAAGACATACATAATGTTGCAATCCCACTGGAGACCATTTTTTAGTTTTTCCTTACACTCTTCCCTAAATCTTCACTAATCTATCAGATGTCATGGTTTAATAGAAGCATGAACTATACTTATTAGGGTTCCTAGGTCCTTTGGAAAAATGCAGTGAGGATTTGGGTATTGGTTTTTGAAGATCTGAAGGAGCCAAATCACCTGTGACAGAATTCTGCTAAATAAATGTTTTCTAGAAGAATATTAACAGTGGCTTAATAGTTAACACCTTCTCCCTCCAAAATCAAGGCTATATCTCAATATAATGGAGATAATGCCTGTAAATGTTTTATGCTTCAATATGGACAAAGTTGCGGACGTGTGTTCATGCAAGGGTAATGCATTCTAGATTGCTTCAGTCTGAACAATCTTCAATGTGGTATGCTAAAATTAAGGAAAATGCCAACAGTCCTTTCAAATAACAAAGTTAAGGTAAAGGCACACCTAACTGAACTCATGTGAGAAGCACACTACAACCAATGAAGGATTCAGGAGGGAACTACTCCAAAGCACTCTAGGCTTTTAGATCCATATGAAAAAAAATGTATCAGTCCCTGTGGTGGACTCCATCTCTGCATTACCAAAAGCCCTCCCTGTCTCACCTCTTCTTCCAGCCACATCACACCAACTTCCCCCATTTATAGCTCAATAGCATCTGACTGAGTATGCCTCACATGCACCCTGCTTTCTGACAACATGGAAGAAGATGCACAGGCACAAATTAGAAGTGTAGGGAGTTCAGGATCAACGGACCACAAAGGTCATCCAAGGATGAGCCAGTGGGTAAACACGTCCCCCTTTTATTTTGTGGGGAGACGTATTCACGAGGGACCTCCAAAGGCCCCAGTAAGAATGCACACCCATTAGGAGTAGTACCGATCACTTTAATAAGTCATCTTTCCATAGGTTTCCCATGGTCCTTCATTCTTACTCTGGAATCTACCCGAACAAAGCACCTCCATGTCAGTCAGTATCTCCTGATCTGTTTGCAGGAGGACCTAGGTTGAGTCAGCTCTCCAAAGGATCCTAAGGTGTATAAATGAAATAATATCTGAATGTACCAAAATATAGGAAGAGATAAGATAGTAACATAATTCACAGTAAAGAAGAAAAGATAAGTGATAAAAAGAGACCAAATAGAAAAGCCCTTAGAAGATCTAGAAGGCTGGATCTTCCCATCTAGAAGAAGAGGCAGCCCATGGAGGAGCCATACTCAGAAAAATTCTGATGGGCACAACTTATAACCCTCTCCTTTTACTACAGGGCTTCTATTTGCCAGAGAGCCAGACTATATACCCCAGAGCTCTTTATGTGCTCTGGTCATCTGCATCCTGAACCAGAAATAGGACATGTAGTCTCAAATTGTCTTCTCAAAAATATGAAACCTACTTCCTATCAGATCCGAGAAGCAGGCTCTCATAAGTGAGCGGAGAAGAGCAGTTCAGCTCACTGTTAGTCACCTCTTCAACCCAGAAAGCTTCCTGTCCCACCATATGCTTGGCTCCAGTCAGCAGATCCCTGATTTCAATACCGGTTTGACAAGTAGTGTCCTGCAAGGCTTCCCAGGAAACAGACCCAAACTCCATCAAATACATCTGTGTAGTAGAAGAGTGATTGAAAATCCAAGTTGCATAATCCAGAACTGAGCCAAGTGTAACAGTGAAAAAGTATCCTTACATGTATTGTGAGGTTGTCTTACGCCACAGTTTCTCTCATTAAGGACATTCTGAACAAATCATTCGTAGATGATTGGTCTGAAATCTTTTAGTGGTTACTGATTCACAAAACCACAGAAATAATACATACTCTGCTAACAGCCAGGGATGTTGCTATGACATCACAGATAATCACGTTTGAAACAGAGATAACTGTGGCACTCCTGTGAAGATGAGACAAAAATCTTTAAAATAATATATCCAAATATCTAATTTGTCAATTTGGAAGTGTTTAACATCAACACAGACTGGTAAAGAAGGAAAAAACTGCTGATTGTTCAGGGCAAAATGAAATCACAATGAAGATTTCATTATTCACAATCATAACTGTCCTGTGTATAACCCTAAAAGGACACTGTTCTAATAAACCCATTCTCTAGATGAGATTAGGTAGTAACAACAATTATCAGTCATCAAGCTGCATTCATAAAGTAAATCAAGAGGGAATTACCTTTGGAATTTGTTTTTCTGCAAGTCCTTAGTGAAATTATTAGGTACTACTACTAAATTCTGTTAAAGAATAAAAGAATGCCATGAAGTAGTTAAGCAACCTGAGAGCAAAATCAATAAAATACACACCTTTGATTCAATTTCCCAAAACCAACCAGCATTGGGGGACATAAAGAAACCAACTTGATGGAGTAAGGGGGACGGGTATGAGGAAAGCAGGCAGAGTAAGGAGGACAAAAAATGCCAGCAAAAGTCCTGAATCAAGTCAAGTACTCACTACTGACACTAACAATTTTCTTTTGCACTAGGATTATGTTTATTTTTTAAGCGTTTCTGTTTTCTGCTCCCTAGCTAACAGGAGTGCTTTCTCTTTCACATGGAAGATAATGATGTTCCTTGCATGTGTTACACATGGACTTACATGACTAGGAGTTATAAGCAAAATTCCTCTGCATATCAAAGATTAAAAAAAAAAAACTTTGTTTATTCAAGAAATTCCTAATAGCTTCATTTATAAATAAAACTTTCTCTTTATTTGAGACCCACTGGCACAGCAGCATGTAGCTTGAAGCAGGTAACTCTTATAATGAAATCTGCTCAGTTTTGAGAAAAACAGTATCTGAAGCAGTTTTTTCTTCTGGGGTCAGTAGATGAGCAGTTCAAAAAGAATAAAGTATCTCAGGGAACAGCAGACAACTGGAGCGGGGGGTGGGAGGGGGGGTAGGAACATTCTTGCTAATTAAAATTTCCAGTTCTGATGGCCCTCTATATACACAAATCCCAGTCAAGAAAGGCCTGCAGGATCAGGCCTGTACCAAGAAAAAGTATACCATCATCACATTAATTGTATTATTACTTCATAATGCTAACCAGCCAGGTTTATATAGAAGAGATTAAATAACAAGATAATCTTATAAACAATGCTCATTTCATCAGTGTACCAAATAAGTTTGATTTATATCAGTAACTGTTCTTCTAATTAATTTATGCATCCACATGCTTTAATTTACACAGACAGACACCTACACTGGGGTAAGGATAGCTATTTTTTTAATATTTTGAACTTTAAGATGGGTTTATGTTTAGACTTCCCAACACCCACACTTCAAAAATGAAGTGCCTGTTAATATACTCTGCATTAAGACTGAAACATGCAGAAAAAAAACATTTTATCATACTCAATGCCTATCTCCCCCTACAAACATTTATATATTTAATTTTAGTTAGTCTAGCTTTACTCAAACCCAAAGCCAGATCTGTCTATTCCAAAGTTGTGAACTTACCTTTTTTTTTTTTTTTTTACCAATATTTCCCTCAAAGCCTTTTGGATACATAACTTCATCTTGTTATAGCATCAATCTTAAGCTCCTGTATTTGTTTTCATGCCGTTATCTAGTGATTCAAAGGGGTAAAAAGGCTGCTAGTTTTTAGAAAAATCATTTCTACTAATATCAGGGTCTTGGATAAATTTTTATAAGTACACTCCAGGATGCTGGTTTACAATAGCAAGTACTACCAGTCAACAGAGAGAAATGAGAAAATTCCAGAAAGAGAGGAAAATTCAACCAGAAAGATAAAAACAATATGCCCGAATCCAGGCCCGCTTACAATAAGCTATCAGTGACATCATGGTAATGCCAGCACTCTTTGAAAGCCCCTAAAAATAACAATGTAAAAGGATTATCTTGGTGTCAGGATTATTCTAGTTTAGTTATTTTACACCATCCATGGATACTTTCAGTGTGGGGATGAGGATGTCTATTTACTTATTTAATTGGGCAAGCAAAAAGGTTTTTACTTGTCATTGATATAAAACTTTTATTTATGTATTTGATCAATGTTTATTTGTAGGAAGTTAATATAATAACAGATGTCAGCTACATTATCTGTTTTTGATTATAAACTCCTAGAGGGCAGAAACACTGTCTATTCAGTTCACTTTTTATAGGATGCAAACACAGGACCATACTCAAAAAGGCACTTAAAGATGGTTTTTATAAAAACAATGAATTCCAGTGGACTTGGTTTGCCTCTGTGCTCCACAAAACTCCACTGGCAAGTACTGAACATTAAGAAGTAACACTTATATTCTTAGGTAATTCCATTCTTCAGATGTCTGTAAAGGCCATTTCTCTTCTGGAAACAAGGATTATTGAGAGAACTATTACCACCTTTTAACGTTTAAGATCTACCTTTTGTCAAACACCTAAATTCTATAATGACCTCACACTAGAAAATAAAAGAAAAAAAGCCAGACCCAAACATCCCATTTCTTAGCATCCGGTTAGCACAGTTCCTGCATCAGGCAGAAGGATCTGCTGTTTTGATGAGGGAATCTGCTAACACTATTATTATGGTACCTGAAAATGTAGTCTCCCGGTATTCTTAATACTCAGATTATCTAGAACTAGGGATACAAGGAGTCAAATAATTTTCTGTGATAGGAAAAGAACTTAAACCCTGTTCTATAATGCTTACAAACTCTAAAGGAATAAAAGATCAGTAAACAGTATCTTCAAGAATCTAACACCTCAGAAATGGAGAATGTTTTTGCTAACTATGTAATGTGGGGTAAGATTTTTAAAATTTCTACACCTTTTCTGCATTTTCCAAATTTCTGCATTTTCTAAATCTGTAAAATGAAAACATTAGATTATATAAATACAAAGAATTCTCAGGTTTAAATTATGAAATCATATGAAAAAAATACTGAGTCCTAAAGAATCACACACACAGATTGAGATTCCATTATCTACCTTAATGGAAGATTTTCCCCTTTTTTTTTTTT
>NW_019154131.1:11870480-11880721 GCF_002288905.1 Enhydra lutris kenyoni
TTTTTTTTTTTTGCAGGTGGAAGAAGGTAGACTATGTGTTTTCAATGTAAACCCTCATTTATGCAATGTTACTTACTATGACTAACTCAAAATATTCAAACAGAGTATCACTAGCCATTCCTATAAACATAAAAAAATACGGTTTTATATGTAATGATATACATTGCATGTATATACAAAATCCATATACATGCACACATTCTGACACAAACATACAATTCTCTCTATTCAAGTCAAGAATTAAAATACTTCCTATTTTTCCACCTTTATCTTTTCTTCCTCCTTCTAGAAGGAATCTAAGAAGCTGTTATGACTTGGGAACTTACATAAAGTAAAAATAAGCACCTTACTCAACATTTCTTATATTCCTACTGACAGTTCCCAACTTGAATTTACGTTATGCTGGTTATCTGAATCTAGATAACATTCCCTCATATAGTGGTTTTGAGAGAGAATACAGAATGTAGGTAAATTCTCAGGCCATTCAGCCAAGATTTATTTAACCTGTAATGTACCTGATATACAGAACTCAAGATACAGAATCCATGAATTTAATGATACTTAATACTTAAGCAGAGAGTAATAGTAACAACAGAAGTAGAAAAATTTTAAAAAGGTCCTGAAAATATGTAGTAGGGGCATCCAGGCCACACTCTCTACCAAAACTTAAAAAGGGAGGAAGGAACTTAAGTTCATGAAACTACTTTTTATCTATCAAGTATTTACTAAGACTCTTACAAAAGAAAACTTCAAGCAACTACTGAGTATACAATCATTTTCTTACGTGAAATAAATAAATGCACTACAGAATGCAGTGATTTCTTCTGAAGGAAGAAAGAAAAGCATAGACATTTTGTTCAAAACTCCCTATGTTCACCTTGGATTCCTATTCTTAAGGAAAAAAATTGTAAAACTTTAAAGTGAATATAATTTAAAACGGTTACACTATGTGAAATTTTCAGGAAAAAAATTCTTAATTTTTATCTGCTTAGCCAACAGAAACTAGTAAAATACCTTTCTATCATAACAATAATGTGCTGACTACTTGCTCTGTGCTAGACTCAGTACCTTATGCACACACACAACCCTTCAACCCTTCCAACAATATCATGCCAAGAAAATAGATCCGAAGAACTCAGATCTTCCTGCTTTTTTTCATCAATTAAAATGAAATCCAAAGATCAAAACACACAGAAGCAATCTCCTAACTACTGGATGTTCTATTAGATGTCAGGAAATTCAAGTACTTTGATTTGAATGTCGTCCTCATGTCAAGGTAAGAAGGAAAATGATAAGTGGGAACTACAAATTTCTGGCTTTCATCAATAACAATTCCACTCAAAAGTCCAGGGAAAAGGATGATTTAGTGATGATTCTACATTCCTTTAAAAAGAAAAAAAACCTAATTAAGTTCCATTCACATTCCTGAAAAAAAATCCACCAATGATCAAATTTATGTAACAATGCAACCTAAAATTTGTAAGCTCACAATTTAAGTAACTGTGGATACTAATCTTTTAACTACTAACACAAAAACTAGGACTATAAAGGAAAACAGAACTGCAGTTCACTTTGATGGAAGACAGAATAAGTTGTGAAGAGAAACAAACACAAAAGAATAAAAATTTAAAGAATAATGGAAGGGAAAGAAAATAGAGAAGAAAAAAAGGAGGTACACAACAAGGAAAAGAGAAAGGCAGGAAGGTGCAGAGGGGACTGATGGCACAGAGGGAGGTAAGACACTTGTAGTAAAATGACTCTCGTCCAAGGCTTGCTGGAGCTGGACCATTATCTTGATAGACAGAGGGATTACCTCTCTGGTGGTTTTTAAAAAATGCTTTGTGTATCTACACGGTCTCATTTTATTTTTTCAAAATCCTGTTTATTTTTAAATATTAGTTCAAGTTTGAAAACTTTGCTTAGGTGTAAAGGAATGACTTTTATTTTAGAAATGTACTTTGGAACGTACACACCATTGCTCAGTTTAGTGCTTAAAACCTCAGAGATGCCCCGACATTCCAAACCTGACAGTCTTTCCTTTGTAAAGAAATTAGGGCTGCCTCTTTCCACAGTACTTGAAAATTAGATCTGAAGTCAGTGTTCACAACTGTGCAAAGCCTTGGAAGTATGTCCATTTGCTTGAGGGACAATCTATCACCAAAGATAGTTGTCCCTATTCTCCAGAAAACAATGCAGATGTGCCCAAAGGAGCAAAAGCTCCCAAAGGAACATCTGGGGTTAGTTATCAGAGAAAAACTGTCCTCCTGCCCAGAGCATGTATACAGAGCACTTGCACTGAATACTGTATCCAAAGCCTGATCCATAGAATGGTGAGCTGTGCATCAATCCAGTTTCCCTTAGCAGACTAAGAACCCCACCTACCCCTCTGCCTTGACCCGGTGGCTTGCTTCTTTCTTCGCATCCACCTACCCATCCTGTATTCCAACAGACCCCTGGTCCTCACTCTATCCCTCAATTGCATAAGAATGCTTTTATATAAAAATTCATTAAGTAATGTACCACTTTCAATATATTGATCCTACAAACTGTAACTCTGTGAAGTGGTTCAACACGATGTCATCACCACACAGCAACTTGTTTCATTTACAGTATCTGTTTCACTTCGACTCATGAGCTAATATAATTCAATTTTTTTTAACTGCACACAGGCTGCTAGACACATGTGCCTGGCAAATGGAATCTGAACTTAGCTTAACAGCCTCATTTATTCCTGATGGTTTAAATTATTTCATCACAATTAATGACACCCCCTCAGCTTCCTGTGCAGCGCTGCCAGATGTTCAGAGACCACAAAGCCACTCTCTTCTTTGACGGCTGGTGACAAGTCGTCCTCTGAAGGACATTCCCTAGGTACATGGGCCGGATGACACTTCCATTGCTTAGCACCTCTCTGCCTCCCAGAGTAACCATGTTGAGGAAAAAGCAGGAAGGCATGAGAAACCAGCAAACACATTAGCAAAGGCAAATTACGTGAAGTGATCTACAGGCAAAGGAACTTGGCTCCTGCCACAGGAGTTCCTAACCTTGTTTTTTTATGAAAGAGCTCTTCACCTCCACCTTCCCGCGCCCCCCCCCCCCACTCCCGGCATCCACTGAGTGCCTAACCTGGCGTCAGTCCTCAGGGAATGCCAAAGGACAAAAAAAATATCAACTTTTCCACAGGGATTCTCTTTGGTTTGGGTAATTTTGTTTTGAAGGATATTGTTTAAACTTACCACCTTCACGGTGATCATCATGTTGTTTTTGAGAGCAAGCACTCTAAATGATATATTATATCTTTTTTTTTTGTTAAGATTTTATTTATTTGAGAGAGAGAAAAGGAGTGGGGGGAGGGGCAGAGGGAAAAGCAGACTCCCCGCTGAGCATGGAGCCAACACAGGGCTCAGTCCTGGGATTGTGACCTGAGTCAAAGACAGACACATGACTGAGTCACCCAGGTGCCCTTATCATTGTATCTCCAACTATAATTTTCTGCTATTCAACAGATACTTCCAATTGAAATACACAACATTTTGGGAACTTGTGGCAAACAGTTTCACCCCTTTTTCTTTTTTTAAACTTTATGGAGGCATAATATAATGGATATACAGAAAGTTGCACACATTTCATGTAAATATCTTGATTTTGATTTACCTATTTTTCTAGGCTCAGTAAGATTTATTCATTTCAGGGGCTGTTGGCTTTTTTTTTGTGCTTGTTAGGTTTTGTTTGTTGTCTTATTTTCTTTTAAAAAACATACTGAAAAATAGACTTCACACTTCCATTATTTTGATTCTAATAATGGAAAAAGCCATTTACTTCTTTTTTAGAAAACCAAAATTTTTATTCAGTATGAAATTCAGAAATGTTAATTATCTTATATTCATCATTTTAAGTTCACAAAAAGATATAAATTCATACAATCACAGGTAGCTAAGAGTAGCTAACAGGGTAGCAAAAACAGTAAACATACTAGCACTGATACAGTAAGAATCCAATACTACAGCTCTAATTTGGAAAACATTTCCATCAACTAGAGAACATGTGGCAGACATTTTATGGATTATTTTTTAAATGTTAAAAAAAAAAAAGAAAAAAAACCACGCTGATCTTATTCAGGGAATAAGGGGCCCTTTTCTTTGCCAAAAAGTATAATAGGAAAACTGAAAGGCCACCTGTGTCAGCCCACCCTATAGTATGAACATAAGCTATAAGAGCATTTTGGAAAATATCTTCAAACTGAGATGAGAAAAAAAAAAAAAAAATCACTATCAATACAGATTCCAAGCAGATGCAAAAGGCTTCTGTGCATGTTAGTGATTATGTGTGTGGCCTACACAGGCTAATTTCAGATGCCTCCAAAACTCAGTGTACTTTCTCTTTTATAAACTATTTGGGATTAAAACTAGGAGCTCATCCATATCAACTTTGACAATGGACACAAATACAGAGTAAGCTAATCAAGCCAAACAAGTTGAATTTTCCCCCTCATAGCAGGCTCTTTTAATCTCAAATGCCTACTGAAATTTACAGACATGCTACACTTATGTTTTGACAGTTGTTTATTAAAATTGCTTTCCTAGGAAGTTCTATGAAGCCAAGAGTCTAGTCTCTATCAGAACTGAGGCGATCGGAGAGTCGAGATGATGGCATACTTGCCGCAAGCAGACAACAATAGGAAACTCTTAGCACTCCCAGAGTTGCATCAAATTTTCCATGGACCGAAACTAAAATGAAATAGTTCAATTACTAAGAGGTAGATAAGTAAAATAAACAACTAATTTCATACAGTGAAGTTGGGTTAGAGTCATATGGACCTCATTCTGTTGTCTCTAAACACTGTATTGGAGGGGAAAAGGAGCTGAATAAACTTTAAACTCTCATGTAGGGATGTATTGCTTGTGTGTCCCTGGCAGATGTGGAAAGGAGATGAAATGGGCAAGGGAGAATCAAATATCCCATCGCTGCAGGTTTGCTGAGGGAAAGAGCACTGCAAAGATCTCACATCTGGCAATCATTTGTCAATAGCTGGAAAGAGAACGGCAGGAAACTTTCTGGCTCTTGGAGAAAATGAAAAGACAAAAACCATGTGTCACACACACACACACACACACACACATTCTGCAATGGTAAAGTGACTACTACACTTATTCTCCACCCCCCCTTCACCCCCACCCCCCCAAATTTAATGATCTTCAGATATACTCTACTCCATGGTCAAAAACATGCAGTCACTTGACTTGTTAAAGCTGCAGTGTATGTACATTTTTCAAATAAACCCCAGGGCTGATGTTAGAAAATCAAAATCAGTCAAGCATAGACCGCCTGGTACTTTGGGCAGGAATCCTTGCGGTTTAGTCAATAAACAGAATCTGAATGAAAGACACCACAGTAACTAGACAGTAACGTTTTGAACAGTTCTTAACCTGAAGGGGGGTTGGGGAAGGCGGGTGTACTAGTGACCATGGACATAAGGCTACCAGTCCACTTAGATGGCTCACTCTACCTGCAACATGACTGTGTTTAGTTCAAGGTCATCTGCTGTTTCTCTCTCTCTCTCTCTCTCTCTCTCTCTCACACACACACACACACACACACACACACACACACTGAACTTATATTTGAGGAATGTTGAATGTTGTGAATGAATTTGGAGAGAATACAGTTTGTTGTTGTTTTTAAATAATTCTACCCGTTTAATAGGGTGGGAAGGGGAAATCTCAAATTCTTTTTGGTTCATACTGGTGATAATAATATAAAAAATTTGCTGGCTTCATTATGAGTTCATAAAAATGACCAGCTTTGCCCTAGCAGGTTTATTATGCAATAAAAAGTTTTCAAGACAACCCACACAAAATTAATTAACTTCTCCAAAATCATAGGAATTTAAATCTGGTCATGGTGATCGATAGACTTCAATAAGCAGCTTTCAGTTCACCCTTATGCTGCATTTAACTAGCAGCAGCCGCCAAGCTCATCCCTGTGATTCCATAAGTGAATGCTGCAGGTTGTTTAATAACCTGGCAAATTCACAGTAGCTTGTCAAATTATTACAGGAACAGTGTCATCACTAAACAAGCCTGATCACGGTTAATTACAATGCAGACTAGAGAGCAGCCACAATTGTTCATTAATTACAGGAAGCACCTCATTTAAATTTTATGGAAATTTACACTTGCACCCCGGTATGTCTGGGAAAAAAAAAAAGTGATCCTTCACGCATTCACAGAAGAAAGGAGTCTGTGGTTTATGAAACATCACAGTAAATTGTGTCTAATCTGATACTGAAATATTGGTTCATTATTTACTCTAATTTTCTAAGCACTTTAGTGGTGAAAAATATCAAGTCAACCCCACATCTTGAATTCCCAACCAAGAAAAGAACTGTGTTAGGCTAGCTGTAACAACTTAATACAGGATAAGGCACAGTTAGACTTAAAAAGTAACTTTTCTCTAATTGAAAATATAATATTTAATAGGAATTAGGGGAAGTCTAAACTAGAATAACCATTTCCTAGAAAATAATTATTTAAGAGCACAATTTTTTGCTAATATACATCAGTTAACTTCCCAAGCTATAAGAAAGTACAGTTTCATACCCACTTCAAAAACCAAAGAGGAGGGGCACCTGGGTGGCTCAGTGGGTTAAGCCTCTGACTTCGGCTCAGGTCATGATCTCAGGGTCCTGGGATCGAGCCCCGCATCAGGCTCTCTGCTCAGCAGGGAGCCTGCTTCCCCTTCTCTCTCTGCCAGCCTCTCTGCCTACTTGTGATCTCTCTCTCTCTCTGTCAAATAAATAAATAAAATCTTAAAAAAAAATAAAGAAAATCAAAATTAGACAGTGAATCAAAGTCTTGATTTCCAGCTACTTTTCTAAATCAAACATATTAACACAATAAGCCCGAAGACACACTTTCAAAAGTTAAGTAAGACACAGACTTCAGGATAACAGTCATTCAAAACCAAAGATATGTTCATGAAAGAGTGTCAAGGATCTTGGAATTATTAAGCAATAAAGTTGCTAAGCCATCTGAAATTTTAGGGATAGAAAAAAAGAGTGAAAAGGAAAGAGGTAAGAATAGAAAGGGACTTCACCAGTCAAGAGAAATTATGTCAGCTAAAATAGAAAAGTTAAATCAGATATGGACACTGTGTGTCTAAGTGAAAATCCTTCATAGGAAAGGATATAAACAAACTATCGCTCCTAAATCAAGGTGTACAAGAGATTATTCTCAGAATCAAGAGGCCAAAACAGCAAATCCTCTAGTGGTTATAATGCCTGGCCCTGAGGGACAGCCTGAGATCCAAGCAGGGAAAATAGATGTCTCTGGCAAGTCCTATGGTGAATTCCCTGAAATGCAGAATTAAGACTAAAAACTAAGAAATGCCTCATTTCGTTGTGGGGGGGGGGGGTGAGACTAGAATACATGCCCCATAGCAAGAATGAAAGGACTCTAGAAGCAAAAAACTACTCCTGAAGTTGTTAGCTGGTGAAGAACATATTAAGTGTCAGGTTTTTTTTATGTCTGACATAATGTGGATATATATGTACCAGATATCATTAAAATGTATGGAAGTCATATTTAGAAAGGAAGAGGAAAACAAGAAGGAAATGTTCAAATGAGTCCCAGTTAATGCACCAATTCACCACACTTGACTCTTTGAACACATTCAACCTTTCCACTCGGTCTGCCAAAATGGTGTTGCAAGAGGAGGAGTCCAATAAAATGAGAGTCATTTCTTTGCCCAGGGGCTTGGTCTTCTTCACAAGGACCGTGATGAATTGTCAACTCTACAAATGTTTTAACTACCTACAACCAGGGTTTCACGTAAACTAGTAAACATACATCTTCTCTCTTGGTATGTTAAAATAATATGCTCCATTGGTCCCTTTCAGCTTTATTTCACAGTCACATCTGCAAAACCCATTGCTCTTCGCTTCATAACTCAAGGTTCACAAACAGATTATCCAACAACCACCCATGACAGACCATTCCAGGTGATGTGTTTGAAGAACATCACTTGTCCTACCCAAAGAGGTCAAGGATCAGACCAGTCTCCATGAAAAGTCTTCCATCACTCTGCATTTATGTGTCACGTACAAGCTGTTCGCTTTCGAAAACTGGGAAATACATGATCATGTCTCATATGTGTCACACCTGCTTTTCTGTTGTACTGTAGCCATGCAACACCCAGACAGGACCAGCTTGTGGTATAGCGGAGCTCAGGTGGTCTTCCCTAGGCCAAGAGCAGGTGTGCAGGAGACAGTACACTCTTCAGTACCATAAAAACTGAAACCTCCTCCTACCACCACTTCCACCTTCACTCCAACTGTGAAGAAGTCAATTTTTAAAACTATTTTCCTTTCTCATGCAAGGTTTCTAAATCAGCAAAAGTGCTTTAAAACCAAGCTCACCATGCTTATCCAGTAAGTCTGAAAATTTAGAAAATGATGCCAAATGCAGGTCCTGAAAAAATATAGTATGTGTTTGTTCATGCTAGGGGATGCCATCCATGTTACAACTTCAGCCAGTATTTTTGCATTAGTAGCACACACATTCCTTAAATACTACATGGCACACAGAGTAAAGGTAGGTCTTTGAGCTACGTGTCATACTTATATTCTTTATCTATGAAATACCGAACTACTTCTAACGTCCCAAGACCACATAACATGAGCTAAATTCCAAATAAATACTTTCACTTGACTAAAGAACTTAAAATTGCATCCCAGGACATATCTCTCCATACATGAAAAGGGAAGATAGTTACCATTAAATCATACTTTTCTAGTACGGTGCCCAATGGCTTCTGTTCTCCTGAGCTGAGAGACCATCACGCGGGAAGCATGACTTGCTCACCATGTGTCTCTAGTGCCTAGCACAGAACCAAGCACATGATAACGATGCTTTTAAAAGATAAGAGCTAGTCTTTACTGAGGGCCTCTTATGTCCAGGCCCTATGCTACCAGCTAGGTAGATGTTAGAACATTCACTCCTCATAATCACCTTCGGTGGCAAGTCCCCATTTTACAGATGGGAAAGCTAAAGCCCAGTGTGGCTGAGTGACTCTGCCAAGTATCTCACAGTAACTTTTGTAAAGCGAGGCAGCCAGCCTTCAGAAAACATGCTCTTACCTACCGCAGTATATACCATTTCTTGGATGAATAAACGAGCTATCTCCAGTTACAGACAATTTAGCCTAAAAAGGACTTTTTGTGGCACACATGCCACCCTGGTTCTTCCTTTAAACCTATCTCTACAACTGTCCATCTCCTGATGACACTGATGTATCCATGTCAGACATTCAGGAACCACTGTTTCTGCCACACCACCCCCAACTAGTAAAGCAGTAAGACTCCAACCTGGACTTCCAGCCTCTGGTCTGGCTCCTCCAGGTTTGGGCAGAAGTCTGCACCCAGCACTCTGCCAGCACATGCCACTGGAACCTGGGGGAATATGGCCAAGTTAGATGCTGGGTGTGGAGGCTGCTAAGAACTGCACACAAACACATCTGTCCTAGACAGAAGCAGGGACATTCCAACTGCAGGTATGAAACAGGCCAGCATGGCTTCATTGGTTTTTGACACTTACTACGTCAAATATGTTACAAATAGCATGTAACCAAGTCTATTAACTACCAGAAGGCAAATTCTAAGAAGAAAAGATCCACAAAATTTTTATTCCCCCTTGTATCCATAGCACGTAGCACAAAGCAGGCATTTACTAAATATCTCAGGATGGAAGGAGGAGAGAAGGTTAAAGTACAGACGAAAGAAAAGGAACATAGAATCTCTGCTTGACATTAGTGACATTTTCTCCCTTTTCTAATTTTCTTATGGGAGGATGAAGAACATTGTCTTCTAATTTTTTTCTAATGTCTAAAGTTCCTTTCCACTGTAAAATACCTGTTCAAATTTATTTTTCCTATTCATGATATAAGTTAGCACAGACTTTATCAATACTTATTATTTACTATCTCTAAATTTTAATAGGCTTATTTTATGTCTGTTCCAATAATAAAAATGCTAACAAAACAGCTATAACTTAGAATGTTTCTCTATATCTAAAATTCTATACTGAAAGCCACTAAGATTCCCTTTCAAATCTATGTTAACTTAGTCTATCTCATCCCAAAATACTACCTCCTGTTACCTGCATATAGAAAGCCACTAAGATTCCCTTTCAAATCTATGTTAACTTAGTCTATCTCATCCCAAAATACTACCTCCTGTTACCTGC
>NW_019154131.1:11880731-11983231 GCF_002288905.1 Enhydra lutris kenyoni
GTACTTCATTTTAGTTTTTTTTGAGATAAAGACAAAAGGACTTAGATTCCATCTAAATCTGTTTTCTGCCTTTTAAAAAAGTTCTCTGAATCACTACTCAATATTTGCAAACACACGCTATCTTCGTTAATCATACAACTATCTTTTTTCATAATCTCATTCCATCAATCAGCTTCGTCCCACCTGTCTTCTTTCCCTATCAAGGCCCACTTTTGCTGTTTTGTTCTGGGCTTTAACCCCACTTACCATCATCTGTGCCAGTCAATTTTCTTTGTTCAGAGATCAGTTTTCAGCCAAGTGTGCTGCCTTAGAAGTCATTTTCCTCTTTCTTTCAACCCACAAATCAGTTCACCTCTCTAAATTTAAACAATTTTCAATAAAGTCCACTTTGCAAGTTTACCAGTGAATATTACCAATATTTTTAAAAAGCACTCAATTTTTTGGACATTTTGGGGACCAACTCTCCTATTCTTTTTAAGTCTCACATTCTTTCTTCTTACCCACACCCATAAGGTAACATGGACAGATTATCATCTGTCTTAAACTTAACTGCTCTTCATCCACAAATCTCACAGTGGGGCCCAAGAGGGGAAGCGAGAGAGGTCATGTTTACTGAGTACTTGTGATGTGCCAGTCACCATGTGGGCACCTTACACATGGACTGACCCGGTTTTTTCCCTTGCAACCATCTTACAGGATATGAGAATCTCCCTTTGACAAATGGGAAAAAAAAAAAACAAAAAAAAAAAAACCTGAGGCTTCCAGTAGGTAAATAACTAGCTCAGGGTTCCGTGCTAGAAAGTTGCAATGCCCAAACTTAAGAAATGAGAAGACTGAGAAGATATTTCAAAGAAGTTGATGAAAAACATGCAAAAGTTGTACTTAGCGGCTTCCACTCTAAAGGCATGTGTTGCTATTTCATATGAAAGAAATTACAAAAAAGACAGAGGAGATGGAGAAAGTGTGTTATCAAGAACTACCACTTGCTCTGTGGCCTAAAGCAACATAGGCATCATGAAATTATCCTCAAACTTGAGGCATGAGAGAGAAATGGGGCCCAAAGATGAGCAGGGACGCAGTGCATGTGTGTTGTGGCACACACAGACCCATGCTGATGCCTGACGCCACCCCTCAGCTGACATATAGAGGGGCACTAATGAGTTCTGCAACAGTAATTCTCCCTACGGTGCAATAGAAGAACTGGGGAAAAAATTAATCTTTGAATATTCCGTATCAAAACAACCCCCCCACAGTTTCTTATAAAACCTCAATAAATGTAGCTACTTAACTGATTAAAGCACATTCTGTGAGCCAATATATATACATTGCAAATCAAGTGTAAGTAATACTCTATTTTATGTACACAAAACAAATTCCCGCTTACCTTAACATTATTAGATCGGGTCACCAATACTAGGTTTCTAGTTCCTTTACACCACTCCCCACTCCACAAAATGCATGTTATAAACACTCTTGAGAGGAAAGGGGAAAGTTAAACAACGACAATTACATTCGATTACAACCTCAGACACTTAGAAATACACAGTTTCTGAGAGAAAACAAAAAGGTCTGTGAATAAGTTGAAAGGAAACAGTGCCAGGCTACTAAAATGTTACAGCTATCCAAATCATAAAAAGAACTACACTAGAGATGTGAGTTAGCACTCTCAAACTTAGAATCCTAGGGTTTCTTAGCAGAAAAAAATCCATCAGGATCCAGGTAAATGGGTCTCGGCATTTTAAAGATGCGGAAATTGAGTCTAAAAACAAAACCGCCCAGTTGTACTACTGGGTTCACTGTCTAACGATGTCCTCTCCCATTCTGTCCACCACACTTCATGGCAGTATTAGATAAAGAAAAAAAATTTAAGGGGAAAGCAAGCTGTTTCCTAATTCATCAAAATGTACCAAGGAAAAAACAAAGGATATAAAAGTTGATAACCTCATTAGTTATAATTCTGCACACCTAGACCATTAGGCCTTTTGATTTAGAAGGCTCAGTAGTGAGACAGCTAGCTAGAAACAATCAAAAACATGACTGACAGATAGAGCAGACATAAATCGTCCAACCCCTTATTATCACTCCAGTGTAATTTCAGATAATAAAATATGGTATGTACCTCACCACCGTTTTCTCTAGAATATAAAATTTAAATTGATTTGGGGAACTCCAATTTCATCTGCTTTCCTTCATGCCAGTTTTTAGTGCCTTTTTTGACGCCATACTTTAAAATAAAGTTCTCTACAATGATTTTCACAAAATGTTTCAGTGATTCTTTTTAAATCTCTGAATAGCTATAAGACTAGGGGACTTTTATTTTTTGTTCTTTTTGCATCTTACTATATTTTGCTTTGAAATAAAAACATTTAAGTTAAAAACAATAAAAAATACTAAACCGACTGGCTAATATTTCTGAAAGTATGCCACAGGTTTAATTATGGGATAGTAATTGTCTAGTACTCATCTAAATTTCATTCTGCTATTGCTGTAACAGGAAGCAGGAGGCCTTGAAAGGAACCCTCTAGAATCCCCAGGGTACGCAGAAGCTGAGTGCATATCTACTCTCCAGGACATACCTCAAAGGAATCATGGTGTGTGAGAGAGCTATTAACAACTTACTTTGTGTATAATCAGCAGAAACAAAAGATATGACAACAAGCATAAAGGCCTCCCTCTCGCTCCCCCCTTCTCCCGTCTCAGGGGAATTCAGCAAGGGAAGGCCAGTGGGCATTCACTTCAGTGTCAAAAGGGCTTCCAGAAAGCACATTTTCTGTGGGGCAGGGAGGAAATATGGCAGGCTTCCTACACACACACACACACACACACACACACACACACACACAAGTTCTTTGTTTACTAAGATCACACATTAAAAACTGTTAAGGGGGGGCACCTGGGTGGCTCAGTGGGTTAAAGCCTCTGCCTTTGGCTCAGGTCATGATCCCAGGGTCCTGGGATCGAGCCCCACATCGGGCTCTCTGCTCAGTGGCAAGCCTGCTTCCCTTCTTCTCTCTCTGCCTGCCTCTCTGCTTACTTGTGATCTCTGTCTGTCTAATAAATAAAAAATCTTTAAAAAAAAAAAAAAAACTGTTAAGGGCCAGACTTCTGAAAAGAAGTCTGAAAAAGCCCCACAACAGGAGCTATTACTCAGAATAACTGAAACTGAATGAGGTAGAAGGTGTGTGTAAGGAAGGGGACAATGGAAGAAACAAAGAGTCACAGAAATGACAACTTGAGAATAGAAACATGTTACCAAGAAAAGGGATTACAGAGTCTGGAATGCTTCTTGCAGAGTCAGGGCCCATTTGAAACTTTATTTTATTTTTAAACATTCAACCTTCAGGTAGCCATTTGCCTCATAGGCACTATAAAAGTCAGAGCCTAAATAAACAAACTAACTTCCATGTCAGGTCAAGACTCTCCAGTTCAGCTGGTCATAAGCCTGGATCGGTTCTGAAGGGCATGTGTTTTGGTGACTTCAGTCTAGCAGTTGCAGGGATGAGGGAAACTATCTGAACCCATGAAAAACTCCTAAAAGAGTGAAGAGACAAAATTTGTTTTAAGAAGCAGAGAATGGGAGAGAGAGAACCCAAAAAGAGTCCCATCAGAGGACGGAGGGATGCGGCTAGGTAGAAGCTCTGTCACCCTCCAAGACAGAGCAAGCACTGATTAGAACTTCAGTCCCATTTCAGTGGTTAGACAATGCCAAGCAGCAAGAGGAAAAACTACTCAGATAACACAAAGAATTCAGGAAGACCATTAAGTGAAATAGATTTGGCAAGAAGCTAGTCATGAGCTCTTGTGAAAAGAGCAGAGAAAGAAATAAATTAATTACCCAACACTATAAAGATGAAGATGTACACTGAACACTGCTACAAAATAAATGAATACAAAAACTGAAAAACAGGAAGATGAACTAAGTTGCTGGATGTACAGATAATGTCTATCTTAATTTTTCAGGCTGCCACTTCACTAAAGACTACATTCCGGGCCTAATCATACTCAGCCATGGAACCCCAGGCTAAGACTCAGAAGGGACAAGTATACAGAAGCTACAGCTCTAGAATCAAAATACTGCTTAACCATCAAAAAGCAACTGGTGAGTCTAAACTGTATTGATCCAGTCTCCAATACAGAATGGCCAGAAATATGCTTTATTCTTACAGAGGCCTTAGATGAGGCAGGGTGTAACAACAGGAACACGGTAATGATGAGGGATCTATTATAGGAGAATGGAGTAGGACAGAGGACAGTCCCTTCTAGAGTCAGCCCAGAATAATGAGCTATAGGATCAAGATGAGAGAGGAGGGAGCAGAAAA
Source organism: Enhydra lutris kenyoni (assembly GCF_002288905.1). Lineage (NCBI taxonomy): Eukaryota > Metazoa > Chordata > Mammalia > Carnivora > Mustelidae > Enhydra > Enhydra lutris. The sequence continues at coordinate 11,885,051 of NW_019154131.1, forward strand.
GGGTTAAGGAGGGATTCTGCTACTCAACAGGTTGACAGACACACAGGATTACTACAGGATGGGCACATGTCCTCACAGAAGCCAGGTAGTATTTAATTAGGGGTTCATTCTCTTTCTGCCTCTGGAGCTGGTTCTCCTGGGTGAGCTGGGGGCCCTAGGCTCTGCCTAGGAGCAACCTCTGCAGGTACAATTACAGGAGATTTTCACAACCACAAACAACAATAGCTTGTTTTTATACTGTGAAATGTGGAATAGAAGGTAAAAAAACAAAAAAACAACAAAAAAAAAACCTCTCTTTCCCAGTGACCCCCTGCGGAGCCTGATGGCCCATGAATAATGCTGAAATTACACAGAATCTTTCTTCCAGAGCGCTCAAAGGGCTTTACACATATAGTGTTTATTAATTCCGGTATCGGACAAGTAAGAAGAGAGGAGAAAATTTCTATCATACTCTTTTTAAACCGGAAAACTGAGGACCATCAATACAGCCCTCCCCCACATTTGATAAACTGAACAGAACTGAAATTAAGACAAAGTTCCCTCAACTACCATGCTAGTGTTCTAGGAGAAAAGCCTTCTACCATGAGTTTGTTTGTCCAATTTTTATTTTACATGGGTTTGAATGTGAATGAAGTTATTTGTAACTTGCCAGCTTTATACTTGAGAAAGAAAAGGACAGAATCTGATTATTTTCAACTGGTTTACAATCATTTTTGTAATTGCGTATTTTTTAAATTGAACACCTCAAATTGTTGCTGACAGGCACATACATTGCCAAGTCTGACAAGTAACATTAAATGAAATTTCTTTTTTTTTTTTAAGATTTTATTTATTCATTTATTTATTTATTTATTCAGGGAGAAGCAGAGGAACAAGGAGACTCCCATTGAGTGGGGAGCAGGGCTCCATCCAGAGTCCATCCATGACCCTGAGTTCATGACCTGAGCTGAAGTCCGTCACCTAACCAAATGAGCCACTGAGGTACCCCTAAAATTTCAAATATGCTTATATACACTCACATTAATTTTCTTTCAGTCCTCAAAGCTCAACTCCAACTATCCTAAAGACAAGTAATACGAAAAACTCCACTGGCTTTGGCGTTAGACCTCTGTTTTAACTTCAAAGGCAGGACCTTGTAAAGATGATCAGTAAAGTACCAATTTAAAGTCTCGTTTCCTACATCTATAAAATGGAAATAATTATGTTTTTACTGTGTAAGTTTGGCTAGGCTGAAGGAGATGACACAGATAAAGCACCTAACTGAGCTTGCAGTAGGGACACAGTGTAGGTAAATGATACTTCCCCAGATAATCACCCCACCCCCCTCCCAGCACACAATCCCATAGAGCCTGAGAAGTTTGAGACAGAGAAGGAACGGATTTGGGAGGAGGAAAAGTAAACCTCAAGTAACAAAGGAATAATGTAAGCAATTAGCAAAACTAAAAAATAATATCTATTCAATTAGTCTCAATTAGGGGCCAGGTCAATCAACTTTCAGAAGACTTCCTAGAATGCTGTGTTGAGGAAGACTAGAAAGACCTGTGTAAATTCTGAGAGACTGACCATTACCATCTTCACTGGGGGAAGGAATGGAAAATGGCACATTTCATACTCTGCCACTCCTGCCCCAATGAAGCCCTTCACAATTAAAACATAAAGCACTTTTTTGGGTTTTCTTTCATGCTAGTGGTTTAACCTATGAATTAGAAATAAGGACCTTCCAGGGAACAAAGCTGAATAAAATCTGAAGAACCTCTACCCTTTGGGGGCAAAAAAGAAACAAACAAACCAATAAAAAACACCCACAAAACTGAACAAAACAATAAACTGATAGATAAAACCAACAGTCTGGGTCAGTGGTTCAAAGTGTACTCTTCAGCCAACGCACATTATTAGCACCACCTGGGAACTTGTCTGTAATGCCCATGGGACTGAAGGCCCGAGACCCACTGTGACAAAACCCAGGGGTAGAGCCCAGCCATTTGCTTACGGAAGCCTGCCAGGTATGCTGAGAGCATTAAGGTATGAGAATCACTAGCATAAATAAATGAGAAAATCAAAAAAGAACTGAAAAGGCAAAAGCTCTCTAGATGTTAAGTTAGTTGTAGAAAATATATATGTCTCTTTAAAAAGGGGGGGGGGGGGGGGGGGGGGGGGGGGGTGGTGAAGGAAGAGGAAAGCAGCACAAACAGCATAAATACCAGGATGTCCCAAAAATCTTACTCTGAAGAAGAGATGGAAAGTCAGAAAAGGAGACTCTTAAGAGGAAAAGCCAAAATAAGCAAGCCACTTGAGCAGTGGTCTGTCCAACTCCACAGATGCTGCAAACATCAGGAAAAAATGATTTGGGGATGGATATTAACTTCAGCGTTTAAACTAAAAGCACTTTAAAATGATCCGGGTACCCTCGAACTCAGTAACTGGGTTTGTTCAACTCAGCTTTCTTCCCTGTTTCTCCGCAGGGATCAAGAATGAGGATCTCTAATGAGGAGAAAGAGGCTATTTCAAATAATGATCACCAAGCCACTGAATTCTTTCTTTCTTTTTTTTTTTGAGGGGGTGGCATTTTTTTTTTTAAAGATTTTATTTATTTATTTGACAGAGAGATCACAAGTAGGCAGAGAGTCAGGCAGAGAGAGAGGGGTAAGCAGGCTCCCTGCGGAGCAGAGAGCCCGATGTGGGACTCAATCCCAGGACCCTGAGATCATGACCTGAGCTGAAAGCAGAGGCTTAACCCACTGAGCCACCTAGGTGCCCCAGGCATTTTTTTTTTAAAGAAAAAAGTTCACTTTTGAAGAAAATAGGTGCATTTTACTTGCTCTTACTTCATCAGAGGCACAAAATGGGACAAATCCAAAGGGTTTCTTTTCTTCCTAACTTTAACAATACTAAAGAGAAAAATGTATGTGAGAAAGAAGAAAAGGGAGTATGGGGATGACGAAAGATAGAAGGATGTGTTACCTGCCAGAGAGTGAGAATATAAATATTACTCCCCAAAAACTCAGTGTCTCAAGTTACCCAGTAAATCACCTACCTTAAACCTATATGTTTAAAAAAAAAAAAAAAAAAAAAGTTTTAGTAGCCATACATGGTTTAAGAGACAAATCCAAAGAGCACTTAAACTAGATTTAATGCACAGTAGTCGTCTAGAGATACAGATTCCTCTGGACTAGCCCCTTACCCCATTTGACAGGACTTAGACTTACTATGAAGAGTGAGGCTGAAGGAAGCCACAAACTATAGCAAGAGACCAGAGGAATTCCAACTGCTGTAAACAGGAGAACCCAGGGAGCCTTTCCGGTGTTGCCAGAGTTTATAATGTAGCATGCCTTAGATCAATGAATCAACATGGTTTTCTTTGCATGCAAATTTTGAACACAGGTAATAAGAAAGGAAATGGAAGGCAGATTGAGGCTTGCTGTTCATTCACTGAAAACTTTCCCAATTCAGATGTAAGTCATACTGTGTATTACACAATACCCCTCCACGCCTGGTAAAGATCCCAGGCTAAAAAGAGAAACCGTACAACAACATACAAAGTTCATTTCTACAGAATGCCCACCCTCCCGCTAACCACAGCCCCTGCCCTATCCCAAGTACACTAATCCTAACTGGGGTGAGGTCTCAGGGAGATGAAACACTGCAGTGTTCTGTACTAGACAGGTGAAAAGTGAACCTAAATGCCTCCTACCAAGGGCAGTTCTTTGTTACTATGGGTCTCAGGAAGCGGTGAGAAGGGAAAGTAAAAGGAGTTTCTTATATTTTCCTTGGGGAATCTTACAAAGTATTTTTTCAAACATACTTTATTCCTAAAATCTAGTGGCTTTAGAGGCTAAAAGCAGCAGCTTAGTGGACAACAGAATGCTTTATAAATGATAAAACACAAGATTTTTTGGTTTGTTTTTGGTCTTAGAAGCCTCACATGAAGATAGAGCTACTTATATCATCAACTCACCTAACGATAAGTAATGCTGTAAAATACCATTTTCTCTCTACAGGTTTCCTTTGGTGATGCTCTTCCCAGGTTTCACAGACCACCATTAGAAGAAGTGTTCCAAAATCCCTCCCTATTCCTTACCTCTCCTGTGAATTTTAGTCCTGCAACTTTCAAGCTCCCAGTAGAGCTAAACAAGCAAAGCAAACAGGTTCACTGCAATCCCATCTTTACTACAGGGCTCTCCCCCACTTTGCTGTCTTTTGCAATGTTATCACCATAATCTCATTAACAAAGTCTCAGAACAGGATTAAAAGCCTCCTCTTTACTTCCCAAACCCAGTAAATGGGTTTACTGAAAGCATATCCATTCTTCTCTTCCAAGCTCTTCAGCTACCACCCCAGCACCAAAGATTTTCTCCTTCCAGACCATTTCTAACAAGTGTACCCTCAGACCTTTGCCATAACCCTTAAGTGATAACACCACCTTTATCATTTCACACTCACCAACCAGTGCCATATATCACCACTCCAATTCTCAAACATATTCTCCTAGATGATGCTTAGAGCTCCCCACAAATTACCAATTAAAGTTCCTTCCAAGCCCTCTGCAACTTTGTTCTCTACCCTGCCTTTCCAGCTTTATCTCTTCCTCCTCGTTCATGACAAATGCTTAATAGACAGTCTAATTAGACTATTGGCTCTTTCTTGCATACTGATTTGGACTTTCCTAATTTGACATAGTTTGCATGCTGCTCTTTTTAGACTACCTTCTCCTGCGTTACACTTTTGAAAATCTTTCTATTTCCCAATGCCACTTCATAAAGTTTTCTGATAGCCCCAGGCAGAAGAGATCTCCTCCCCAATGTTCCACCATCCTCAGGGATCTCAGCACTACACAACTTTGGAGAGTAAATACATGTTTTTCTTTCCTTAAGGGCAGGAACTTAACTTCTCTTTGTATTCCCCTAGAGCCTGCACCACACTGCTTTACACACACACAGCAGACAATCCACAAATACATGCAACATCAATAATAAATAAATCTCTCAAAGTTCATAGTGGCACCAGTAAGCCAATGCTACATTAACTGTACCTTCATTCCACTAGATCCTCAAAAAACACCCATAAGGCAGTTAAGGGCCAATAATTCCTATTTTATAGAAATTCAAGATGCAAGGAGGTTACTATTTATGCACAGAACATTCTTCTGAGTATAATTTAGCCTGTAAAAGTTCAGTAACTAATTCCATGTCACCCTGTTGATTTGTGGTACGTTTCTATGGAAATCATACTTCTCTTGCTGGACTCTCCTTCCAACTTACTTCAGGATACCTCTAAAACTGGACTCCATCACAACAATCTTCTAGAGATGAGAAAATGTACAACACTTTCCCTACAACAGAAGCGTGACAGAACTTTCTCTGCCCCGCAAGTTGTCCGCATATGCTGAAATCTAAAGTACAGAATGATAAATTCTGCCTCTTCGTTTAAAATTTACTAGGCTTTGAAGAAGCAGGTATGAAAACCTCCCGTAATAAGCTCTTTAAAACATATATTGATTGGCATATACCTAGAAAGAAAGTAATCAGCCCATTACACTGCCCTGAGAGAAGAACACATTTCCAAGATACCATGAAAGTGGCTTACAGCCAGCTGGAGATAAATTTCCATCCCCAATCAGTGTCTCCTTTGTTTCAAGCCTGGAGTAGGCAACTACAGCCTGTGGGCAACTGCTATCTTGTGATCTACTTTTGTAAATAAAGCTTTATTGAAATACAGCTATGCCTATTCCTTTATATTGTCTATGACTGTGTCTACAAAAACAGAATCGGATAGTTGTTACAAAACCACTTGACTGCCTAAAATACTTACTATACAGACCTTCATAGAAAAGGTTTACCAACTCATTTTAGACTGTACAAAATTATACCTCTTTCCCCAGCAACATCATTTTTAAAAATTTATCTTTATGAAATAAGAATAAAGTGAAAACAAGAGTGTTCATACTGAAGCAACACGCCTCTTAAAAGAAAGACGGCAACAGCCCCAATGTCCACAAACCAAGGACCTATTACATAAATTCTGGTACAGTGATTTAGTAGAAACCTGTTAAAAATTATGATGGATATCTAGATTTATAGACATAAAAAGTTATCTAGGACAGGGATGAGTAAAATTTAAAACGCAAGTCATATATCCATAATCCTTTTATGCAGCTAATACCTATCCCTATGTTTGCATGCACACCCAAATGAAGAAATGAAGAAATGACTAAAAAGATGTTAATGAAATGTTTCCTTGGTGGCAGCTTTTCAGATACCTTTGTAGTTTAATCAGATCCATACAAATGACTATGTATCCTTTACACAAAGGATGTAAAAAAAAAAAAAAAAAAGTTTAAGTATAAAGATTAAAAAAATCAAGGGGTGCCTGGGTGGCTCAGTGGGTTAAAGCCTCTGCCTTCCGCTCAGGTCATGATCCCAGGGTCCTGGGATCGAGCCCCATGTCGGGCTCTCTGCTTAGCGGGGAGCCTGCTTCCTCCTCTCTCTCTGCCTGCTTCTCTGCCTACTTGTGATCTCTGTCAAACAAATTAAAAATAAATTCTTAAAAAAAAAAAAAGATTAAAATCAAGGTGCAAAGTTTACATTCCACATTTTATAAAGTACTAGGGTTTGGGTTTTGGATTTTGTTTTTGTTTGTTTGTTTTTAATCTTTCAGTTTGGGCAGGCTTCTGGTTTTGGTGTTGCTGTTTTAATTTTTCCTTTTTCTTTGTTTTAAAGACAAAAATACTCTTAGGCTTACTAATAACCTGCACATCTAGGCAGTGGCATTCCCACTATATATGACAACCTCAGTTTTGGATGGAAAAAGTCCCCTGCAAAAGGATGCATGGGTTAGGAAGAAGAAGAGAGGTTAACAGATAGCCCCCTGAATGGAAATGTATTAATTCAATCAGTGTCTTGCTTCTGGGTTACCATAAAAAGGTTCATAAAGTACCCAAAAGCCACGTAAGATTTTAGAATTATGCTGCTCAGTGACTGATTCTCAGTGAAGAGTAAGAAAGGAGAGATTTTTCTCCATCTTCATTTTCCTCAACAAAAGTAAGCTTCTGCAATATTGGCACATGTATTTTTTAAACCAGTAATGAAAAAAGGCCAAGGATGTACATGATACAAGTATTAAGAACCGGGTAGCACCACTGACAAAGAGATGCTAAGTTAACAACGCATAGTCTTGAAAACTAACCACAAGAACAACAGAGGGCAAAATTGCTAGTAACAACCAACGCAGCTCACGCTCTCTCTCTGTGCCAGATGTCCCAGGCATGAGTACTAAGCCCCACTTTGTAAGTGAAATAACTGATGTTCAGAGAGGTTATAGAACTTTTCCAAAGCCACACAAAGGAGACAGAAATTGAAAAGCAGAAAAATCTGCCTCAAAAGTCTGGACTTTTCCACCATGCCAGCCAATGAAACAGAAATTACATATCTAATGATGTACTAGATAAAATCCCAGTATAAATTTAACAAGTTAGAACATTTAAAATTTCTGGTTTATAAAGGTATTACAGAATGACCACATCAATTAATTTGCTTTACATAATTTATTTTAAATCGTGTTTTCTACATTATTTTTTCAGAGTTAAATATATCCATATTCTCCACCCTCACATTTACACATATATGATATGCATAATATTTTTACAGATATGCTATACCATTATATAAAGCACAAAAAGTTTTTAGTATTTTCATCCCTAAGTAGAATCTGGATTTATTTGTAGACATGGACTCCAGTTAGGCAGAAAACTGTGACTTTTTTTTTTTTAACGACTTTTCCCACAGCAGAATTATTTCAATGCTATGGATTAAACAAAATCTGTGCCCTGAAAATTAATATGTGAAAGCTGTACAATAACATAACCTTTTTTTTTATATTGGCATTAACCTACACTATTTTTCTCTTATGTAAGAAGCATATATTCTCTTTTAAAATTATGCAGAGATTAGATTTTCCTGTGAGTTCCCCTAATTGCACCTCCACACTCAGGATAAATAAAACCCTTAACTCCGAAATAGGGAAGCTGAGGAGGGTGGGAGTATCACGCTTTGGTTTTCTGATCAGGCAGTCCATGGATTCCTGATAGAGGCCTAAAAGTCAGGACTCTGTAGCTGTACTCCTTTCCATCTAGAGCACCTTTGATTTTTGTCAGCTCTATATATTGACTTTCTTATAAAATTTAATTTGAGGGGCGCCTGGGTGGCTCAGTGGGTTAAAGCCTCTGCCTTTGGCTCAGGTCATGATTCCAGGGTCCTGGGTATCTGCTCAGCGGGGAGCCTGCTTCCTCCTCTCTCTCTCTCTGCCTGCCTCTCTGCCTACTTGTGATCTCTACCTGTCAAATAAATAAATAAAATCTTGAAAAAAAAAATTTAATTTGAAAGAAAAATCCTAGCAGATTCTACAATGATTGGTTTTTTTTTTTTTTCTTTTTTAGTCAATGGCTTGAGTTACAGATGGATAATGAATGAGGCAGAAGAAAAAGCAAAGACTTTGGAGTTAATTTTATTGGATACAGATTTTAGACTGTTATTTCCTCAACTATAAAATAAAAATATGTGTACCTGTCCTGAACGCTTTTTAATAACTGAATAAGATAACATGGGTACCAAGTCTAGTACACTGTGTGAGCTAAGAGATAGCGGTAAAGTTATTAGTTTTTAATCCTCATTCTTTTACACTTAGTAACAGGTGAAAATAAACGCTAAGCCAAATATTTATTTTAGATCTGAAGATGCGGTATGTTCAAAGTAGGATTGGCTAAAAGAAACTAGATGTTAAGCAAAATAACAATGTTAATCAAAGGTCATCTATAACAGTTATTAAAGTACTACACAGGAGAACACAATTACTTTTGATAAAACATAATCCAGGATTAAAAAGCACTAAAAGAAGCACATTTTGCTCAACAAATAGTTCTCAAGCCCTTAACTACACTGAAAGCACTGTGCATGACTAGAAATGAAGATGAAATATTGCACGATACCCATGTATGTAGCTTGCTACTATTCTGTTTAATTCCGAGAGGTGTAAACACAACTGGCTTTCCTGTGATCTTAATTCCATGAATACAAGGGAATACTCAAAAAGCCAGGAATACAGGCTGGGGTCTTACCTTGAAGTTATCAAACTTCAAGTTCTACTACCAAATGCTAAGGATAATGAGTATAATAAGGCAGGAAGCTTCCACTCAGGCACATGATCAGAACTGATGATACAAAGTATACAGAACTCAGGAGAATTTGCCAGACCGGATTTGTAGACTGGAGCTTTGCCTCCAGTCTACAGTTAGCCGTAACTGATATCACAGAAATAACAGCAACGTTCTGACATCAACGAAGGCCAACCTGGTGAGAATTGTTCAGAGTGGCAAAAATGCAAGACTAATGGATGACACAAGAGGATTCTCAACCAAAAAAAAAATTAAAAAAAGGAAAGAAAGAAGGAAAAAAGAAAAACTGTCTGCCAATGCCTCATCTCTCCATTCCTTTAAACAAAGAAATTAAAACATTTTATTTAAATTTACCTAATTGTTCCCAAGAATTCACGCCTCCCAGGGCAAGCTGAAAAAAAGGGATCTACAGTTCACTCAATACCTACTTGGTACCAAAACTTCACATGTGTTCTCATTTCATCTTCCTGACAGAGTCTCAAGCTAACTTCAAGCCATTTTGGAACTGAAGAAAATAAAAGCTAGAGTTAAAGTGGCTTATCCAAGGTCCCAAGACTAATAAATTGCAATATTTGAATCTGAACTCAGGTCCCATCTTTTACTCCCCGCTCCCCACCACCCCGCCCCGGTGAGTTCTACAATACCAAACACTAACATTGGGTCCAATGGAAACAGAAAAATGCTGAGACAACAAATATTGTTATTAACAAAATTTGATTCTTAGGGGGAAAAAAAAATCCTAAACCAACTTTAATTTTTTTATTAGGGAGACATAATATTGTACTAAATCTACTCTTTCCCCCTTGGATTATGAGGGAAAATTTTAATTAATCAAATTGGATAAGTTTGAAAAAACCACAACATCCTTTTTATAATCAAAAACTGCTCTCATTATCGGGATAACAACTGTATTTTTAGATACTCTAAGTGTACATGACGAATTTTTTCTTTCTCAGTTTGGCACTGTTAAGGAGTTTTTGTACTATTTAAGATAAAGAATTAATTTCGAAACTGGCTATAAGGGGGGAAAAATTCTAGCACAAAGTAAGTTTAATAGTCTTCTGAACACTGTACTTTAGAATCTGGAACTAAAAACAAAAATCACAAGAAAACTCCCAATATCACTTTACTAAATCCAACAAAGTAAAAAAATAATAATATTTCTTCTTAATGCGAGTATTTTTTAGGACATAAGGTAAAATACCTAATCAATTATGTAAACTTTGAAGTGCCCCATCCATACAAATCATGACTTTTGCTATAGAGTTGACTGCTTGTGGGTTAAGACCTCCTATGAACAACGTGAATGAATCTGTTTATAAAGAACAACCCATTATACAGATAGCGCTAATCTGATTAAACACAGGAAGTCTATCTTGACAAAATCATCACTTTACAGAAATAATATAAACCATGTACTCCATATGAATATGTATATATACGCATTATTAAGGAGGAGAAAATGATACATCACAAGCCATGGAAACAGAGTAAGTATTAAGGTTCGAAAGTGGAAAGAAACAGAAAGGCAATTCAAAATTAAGATTCAAACTACTGTGGTATCTTTACTTAGGTAAGCCCAAGAAAATCCGTATTTCTCCTACTCATTGGGAAAAAATCGGGCACATGAATATTTTATGAAGTCACAATGCAAAATCAGAAGGCTGTTCCACACACGCGTGCTTTAATCTGTTATAAATTAACTGGAGTCCGATAAATCATGAAGCAATCCTGAGTGTTATATGTAACATGCACAATTACAACTGAAGTCAAATCATACACACCCTCAGCTAATTGTAAGCCTAAAACCACTGGAACAGCGAATGAGAAAGCTGGAGTTTCCCCTGGAGAGGGACTGGGATGGGAGCAAATCTACAAAATGGATATATCTGAATCAACTGCAAAACCCGAAAATGTCCTAAAACCCTGAAGATGTTCACGTGGTTTCACAACAAAGTCCCTTTACAAGATCCACAGACCAGATGACTTGCATCTTTTAAACCGCCCTGATTTTAAATCACACTGGAAACCTCTGGCTGCAATTGAATTAGAATGGTTCAGTGTACCCCTTCTAAACGCCAAGGGGGAAAAAAAACAAGCACCATACTTAAGTTTGTTTTGTTTTAAACTAGACCTTCTGCATTCCAAAACTGTATCCCTCTGACTGATATAAACCGTTATTACAGAGAAATGGTTAATAAAAAAAGTTTTTTAAAGGAAACCAAACCATCCAGTGAAAGGAATGAGGGAGTAGTAATGGTAACATACAGTACCATGAGCTGCAGTGGCCTCCCAGTCAGTGGTGCAAGGTTAACAGATCACTCTTGGCCTTCAGGCAGACAGCAAAACACAGCCTTGGGGGGATGGGTAGGAGGGGGAGTGGGGGGTGGGCAGGGACCAAGGCCAGGGGAGGGGGCTCTCACTCGGATAGTTTACACAAGAAGTCAGCTCAGCTCCTTTCAGACGCATTCTTCCTCTCTATCTCCCAACCTCTTTGCGTGTGTCTTGTCGTATTTTCTTCAGCTGTTAATTGTCCAGACGGCAAGACTTTAAACAGCCACAGTTTAGGAAAAAGCGAAACCCCTCTAAGTGACCATCACAGCAAATCAGCTTCACGCTGGTGGGTAAAATTTTCCAAGGGAAGTGTTCTTCTGATAGTTCCTGAGTCTCTAAGTCACCCCCCCACCCCCACACGCCGCCACACACACTCCCCTAGAGGGCTAAAGGCACTGTGGCAATAAAACATTCATGCGACTTGGAATTTTAACACAATGCCATTTCCCTAGTTTAACCTGAAAGGAATGCACTAGTCACAACAGACTACATCATCCTGCCATTAAACCCTGCCAAGGAACTGCTTTTTTGGCCGTGCCGGGCCAGCTTTGACGGGAAAGGAGTACACAGACCCACACACTGAGCACAGAGGGGCCACCTCTGCTTCCTCAGCTTAGGCCAGCAACACCCTGCTCTTGAACATGACCCTTGACCCTTCGCATTGTGACTGGCTTGTGATGCATGTGTCACTCTGGAACTTATGCAGAGCCACCACTGACTGCGCAGGCCATTTGCTGCTCCTTCTCCACAGGACTTGGGAGGATGCCAAAAGTTCTTATTATTACTGCTACCACTGAAACCCTTAGGTTTAAGTGTGGGGATGCTTTCTCCCTGTGTCCCAGAGTGGTCTGCTTTTCTCTTTCCTTTGGTCAGGACTTTTTAAAAAACAAACTTTGCATTTGCATTCATAATTAGGTTATGATTACCGACAAAATGGTTTGCTTTGGGGACTACTTATCAAAGCTGCCAGGTCTTTCGCATTTAAGTGACATTTAATTTAGATTTACAAAATACAAAAACAAATAATTCTGATTTCTCCTGAGAATCTTAGAGAAAAACTCAAAGGTGTTAAATTCTAAAAACATCTTAACCATTTGATGGGGCTAAGGTACTATCACAAAACAAATAACAAATTAGATTTTAAAAACCCCTAGATTTATAGATTTATTGGTTTATTACTTGTGCAGAGATTTCTGCCTTCCAGGGAACATAACTGACAGACCAAGAAGCAAAGAAAAATGTACGTACCACAAATGAAAAATTTAAATCACATTAAAAGTTTAAAAATGGAGGTGCCTAGGTGGCTCAGTGGGTTAAGCCTCTGCCTTCAGCTCAGGTCTTGATCAGAGGGTCCTGGGATGGAGCCCCCTCATGGGGCTCTCTGCATAGCAGGGAGGCTGCCTCCCCCTCTCTCTCTTCTGGCCTCTCTGCCTACTTGTGATCTCTCTCTCTGTCAAATAAATAAATAAAATCTTTTTTTTTTTTAAGTTTAAAAATGTTTTAATTAATTTCTAACTCTGCTGTGAAGCCAATTTGGTCCTTTATAACCAATCACATCACAACAGTATTTTTATTTTAGAAATTGCCAGATACCATAATCTTGCCCCCCACAATCCCTTTTGCCTTCATCCTCAACTTCTCTTCCACTACCTAAAGTACCTTCCAGATTTTTTTTTTTTACTTTTGTGATTATTCATTTTTCCCTTTTTTTGATCATTAACTATTTTTACAGGGTACTTTCAACACTGCCCTATTATTTTGTCTTTATTACTCTTTTCTGCTGTAGCCACAAGTAGGTCTGAAAAACAGCAAGTCTCTCCTTCTTGCCCTTGACCCTGAACTACAGCCAGGTGAGCAGTGAATTATCCCTATAAAAGGCAAAAGGTGCTCTGGCTTTAATCTCCTAGAGTGAGGCCATGTGCCCTTCTCAGTAGCAAATGAAGAACATCTTACTTCATCTAAGAGAACACTCTAAAATACAAAATGATGATCTCTAAGCAAGTTAACATGCACATACAAAATAAAACCAAACTGTCTTCTTTAGCGTCATTTTTGTCTCCTTAGTAGTTGGAATTAGTCTTAAGCCCTAGTTAAAAGATTTATTTCTTTTTCTTTCCTTTAAACAGACATTATCACTCCTTGAAAAGTCATTCTAATCCCTTCCCTTAGCCAACCCATGCTAATTCTAGATAGGAGGACAGCAATTAAATTTTTAAAGGGGGGGGGGAGGGGCGCCCGGGTGGCTCAGTGGATTAAGCCACTGCCTTCAGCTCAGGTTATGATCTCAGGGTCCTAGGATGGACCTCCTCTGCGGGGAGCCTGCTTCCTCCTCTCTCTCTGCCTGCCTCTGGCCAACTTGTGATCTCTGTCTGTCAAATAAATAAATAAAATAAATCTTTTTTAAAAAGGGGGAGGGATTGTGTTCAACCTGGGGGACAGAGGGTAGGAGATCAACCCAACAAAGAAGCAAAGATTATGAGAAACTTTGCTAAATATTTCCATTTCAAAATGTAAATGCTGAAATCAAACTCATTTTAATTATATTAAAACACAGCAATAAAGACAATTTTTTCAAGTTATCTGACTTATCAATGTATATTCAAATTTTAAATTATGATGTTTTATTGGGAAACCCAGTAAAATTGAGGACAGCACCAAGTCAAGACATGAGATTAAAATTACAAAAGATAATTTCTATCTAAATCCAGACAGATACTTCTTTTTTTGCTTCTATCAAATTAATCGAGAGTGATCCCAAAGTATCTAGGATGAAGATCCAGAGAAAGAAAAGAGTGAAGGTCTGTGAACATACAAGAGGCATGTTAAATCCTCTCAATTGTGATGAATTTCCTCTGAAGACTTCTGGAATTTTGAGATACATCATTCAAAAAAGCGATAATCCATCTTATTCTATTTCTCAACAAATTGTCAACCAATTTTATAATGTATTCACTGCTATGATACAGTGATGAATCACAATGAGGAAACCATAGCAGAGTACAAATACCACCATGAAAAATATTTTATATGAAACTATATCAACAATATAGAACTTGCTAGAAAAGAAACTCATATCAGTAAGTTCACTGAAATGCAAGAAGTTGCAGAAATCCAAGTTTTACAGAAACAGTAACTTATTTTGGCAGGCGTGTTTGAGATGATCAAATCTGTGATAACCATTTTCCCCTAATCAAAAAAAAAAAAAAAAAAAAGGGCCTTAACTCTGTGAAATGGCATTTAGAAATACAAGTTTAAAAGTTTTGTAAGCTACCTTTTAATTTCTAGAAAGCAAAACAGGTGAGATTTTTCTCACTGACTTCTATTACAGGGAGCATGAGCACACATACATTAACTCATTCTTCTCAACTTGGAGCCAAGGATTGGCTGAATCAACCACCCCTATCCCCCACTCAGGCAGTTAACAGACGCCAACCCTGAGTTAAGGAAAACCTCAGAGGCAAAGGGATGAAAAAGAAAAGATGTGTGGATTGAGGAGAGAAGGAAGAAAAAGGAGATGGTGTGGGATGAAAGCAGATAGAAAAGCAACAAGCAAAAAGGAGGTTGAGAGAGAAAGAGTGTAGGAATGAGCTGGGAGCAGTGACTTGGAAAGAAGCAGGGAACAGGAGAGAAAAGAAGAGGGAGCCTGAAGGAAGAAAGGGGATGGCTGGGGGAGAGCAGCAGAATAGGAGCCCCACAACAGCACAGTGGATCAAGCAGCTGGCCTGAGATGCTAATTCAGCGCTTTAACAAATCAATGCCACTTGAAAAGTACAATGCGAGCCCTCACTGGGTAGATGTCAGGGGACTGAGAAAATGCATTCTCAAGTATTTCACATTAAGAGGGAATAATGTGTTAATTTATAACTCTTCACCCTATACACTTGGATTATCTATCTGTGTCAGCGATTTGACTTCTTAAATTTATCAAAAACGCACGCAAAGGGAGGCAGCTTCAGCTTCACCACTGGGAAAAGGAGGTTTAGGGAAAGCCTGTCCTGGGTAGTACTGCAGTTCTTTTCACTTTCCTATCTGGGCTGAAGTACTTGGGGGGGCGGGCGCTGGGGAGCATCTGAAAGAGAGATCAAGGGAGGAGGAGAACTCCTGGTTCAGTTACTAACGCAATGCCTCCCCCCCCCCCCAACAAAAAAGGCTTTCTTGGCCTGTGGTTGATTGCATTAGGTACCATCCGTCAAAAGTGACACAGAAGAGAAGGAATAACTTGAATCAGCAACCCGAGCTGCCATCATCAGAATTTACTTTACGGAAACTTACTTAAGTCTCTCAGCACACCCAGCGGAAGAGAAGCTGCTGACAATTGGATTGTAATTAAACAGTACTCTCACCATGCCACCAGAGTTCCATACACAGAGCTTATCAAAATAGGAAGGGAAGGGAGGGCTAAGCTTATTCTATTTGGTTAGCTTTGTGACAGGGAGGGGAGATGTTAACTGACAGTACATCCTACCCTAATGTTCCTTCCTTAAGAAAAATCTGGTTTTTTAAAACAACAAATTCTTAGAATTGTTGCCTAATTGTTCCTTAATGTAAATTTAGCTCACTCTTAATATAATGATACCATCATTAGAGTGTTTCTGACCTGAGGGAGGGAAAAAGATTCTGTTGATATTTTTGTTGCCAAAATTAAAGCATTACCAGACTTAAGTTTTTAAGATGCAAGGTCTGTCAACACACAAAAGCAAGTGTCTTGAAAGTGGGGAAATAAACAGAAGAGAGTAAGTTTCAAAAAAGTGTTTTAGTTACAATCACTTCTTCAAAGATATGAAGGGGGAAAGTGGGTCTACATATGAAGAACACAAATGACTGGACTGTAACTGTTCTGAGTTTCACGTTAAGACTGTTCAAACTATAAAAAGCTGTCTTTTAAACTGTTGGGTATTTTTTTTTGCAACTGGTACAACTGCAACAGAAACAGACATTCTCCTTTTGGAGACATTCATATGTAAATAAATGCTGATGAATGGAAATGAGATGTTATACATGATGGGCAACGTTCAACATTTTGTTTAAAAAAAGGCGAAGTTACCTCACTCACTGAAGCTTGAATCTCTTCCCTCCTACAACTGGGCACAAAAGGAAATGAAAGACAATGATGGACCTTCTACCAGTTTCTATTGGCTAAACATCACGAACAGAGATACTTATGACAGAAAACAAACATTCTTTCAATCTTATGTTCAGCATCTTTTCTATGGCATAGCATTGCACATTTTTTTAAATGCATACTTGATTAGAAACTGAAATTGTAAAAATAACCAGAATTTTCACAACTGCACTAAGCCAACAAGTTAAAATGTCCAAAATAGTATCATTATTTAATGAGTGTTTTATTTCTTTCAGAGGAGATAATTAATAAGGAATTTCCTAGGTCAAGACCGTAGAATACACTACTGGCCCTCTTCATAAAATCTTAGGAGACAGAATATATATCCTAGGCGGTATCTTTTCAATGGGAAAGAATCATACTGTATGCATTTCAAGGGCCTCTATGCCCTGAGAGTAGGATTTGTCCTATCCCTAGTTTTTGCATGAATTACCATTGCTGTCTGTCCCATCCAAGCTATCCCTGAGTAAACTATCCATTCTTAATCATTATTGGTACCATTAATCCCGGTCTCCCCTTTCCCCTCCCCCACCTCACTCACCTAAGGGGTTAAAAGACTTCAGTACATTTGTGACTTGTCAGTGACATATAATACCCGGGTCCTTCATGCAATCAACTTTTACTTGACATGTATTTGCTCATCACAGGACCCGCATTACTACTGGGAAAATGAAGAAAAACCTAAATTAACACTTGACATTCAATATGGTCAAGTCCTTAATTGGCTGGGCTTCCTGAGAAAGCAATTTTCTATTCCCCAAACTGTTCGCGTGTCATGTGTGGAGTGCAGCTCTTGGCCATCACTGCTGTCCCTCGCTCCCTCTAATGAGAGCAGATGAATTAGTGCTACGTGACACGATTTGAACAGGGCTTCCTTCTCTTCCCCTCCCCCCAATCTTTCTCCTACACCAGTGACAGCTGTGTGGCAAGGGAAAGAAAGAAAGAAATCCAAGAGCAAAGAATCCTGTAAAGGATGATCATTTTTTTAAATGAACCTTAATGTCTTGTTGAAACTCCAGAACAACAGGGTCATTTAATTGTAGAGGTGGGGAAGGGGGCTGTTACTAAGATCAGGGGAATTATCTGGCTATGGTTGATTTGGGTTGTATTAACTTCCAGCATGTTTCTTCCATTGCTGGCTAGTTGCAGTATTAGATTGCACTGACCTAATTAAAATGGAATTTACATCCACTTAAAAAAGTTTTTTAAAGGTCTGGAGAATGGGTCAACTAGGGAAAAAAAAAAAGCATGAAATGATTATTATTCTAAGATAAACAAACCTCTAAAAGAAAAGTCCTTTCAACAAATGTTTTAAGTCATAAAGAACCTACAACACAACTGTCACCATATTTTGTTTTCAAATACTGTGCAGCGTCTGAGCTTAATGCCAACCATCCTATTTTAAATCATTTAGTTACCTTTGAGTGTTGAATTACTGCAACAAAATTAATTGAACACTGATTTCATTCTATTATTTTGGAGAGAGAGAGGGAATATATTCTGCTTTAAATGTGCTCATCAAGCTCAGTAAGAAACAACTGCATGAAAGCATGAAAGGCAAGGCAGAACAGAATCTGTTCTATTCAAAGATACTAACAGGTAAATTTAGGGGATTTCTCTGAGTCTTCACTTACTCATTTGAAACCAAAGAGGAAGTAATTCTAAATGCCTCAATTGCTCAGCCAATCCGATTAGGACCAAACAGAACCTGGGAAGGGATGAGTGGCAAAGTGAGGAAGTAGTTAGTCCAAAGTGCAGGCCTCAGTGAAGAGAATTAGTGAAGTCTCTAGCACCTTAGCATCTTGAATCTTTACTCATTTTTATTTAAATGAGACATAAAGCAAAGATGCTACCTGTGTACTAGACATTATTGCAAAATGGCACCGGTGTCACAAAAAATCAATATAAGCATGCCAAATACAAACTACTTCAAGAGTAGTTCCCCCTGCCTCAAACAACTAGCTTGATCATTTTTTAATCATTCCTCTATTATTCTGGATATAATATTTAAGTAAATTGTGAGGTAAATTTGCATACATAAAAATACAGGAAAACCCACTTTTGCACTATATTTAAAGTTCCACATTTTATTTATTTATTTATGGAAAACAACATGAAAGGAAATGAAACTTTACATTTTTCTTAAAATCAATTCATAACGTGATTTTAAGTACTGACCTACCAACAGAAGACTAACATAAGGAAGCTTTTGGGGATAGCTTGGACTTTCAGATTTGCTGGAAAATTATTCACTTCAAGCAATAAGAAAACTCTAAAAAAGAGTGTAATTTAAAAGTATTTTCATGGAAGTAAAACATACAACATGTACACACTCTGCGTGTTGTCCATCCTGTGGCCAAAGCACTGGTATTTTGAGTATTGTTAAGATCCCTTTTGAGGGGCGCCTGGGTGGCTCAGTGGTTAAAGCCTCTGCCTTCGGCTCTGGTCATGATCCCAGGGTCCTGGGATCGAGCCTCACATCGGGCTCTCTGCTCGGCAGGGAGCCTGCCTCCTCCTCCTCTCTCTGCCTGCCTCTCTGCCTACTTGTGATCTGTCTGTCAAATAAAAATCTTAAAAAAAATATATATATTAAATAAGATCCCTTTTGAAAACACACTGAGACAGCTTGTGAATGGGCATTCCATCAGGTGTTTAAATGAAATAAATAGATAATTTGGTATTCTGGAAAAGTAGCTCAATCTAATACATCCAGTTAACTGCCAGAGTAGCATTATCATCACTAAGCAACAAAGGGCAGTGTATTCTGGCAACAGCGTTAGGGTGACCTTTGCAATGCTGACTAGTCCGTCAAGTTCTATCTCTGAGATGCAAGGTATAGACAGGGATGGTTTATTAACTGAGTTAGGAACCAAAGACCAGGAGCCTCCAAAAGGGTAGGCATTTCACATTCAGGAAATGGGGAGTTCCTTTCTCTAAGAAGAGAAGCAGTGTACCCTGAGGATCAGGCTGAACAGCTCCAAACTCTTTCCCGGAGCATTAGCCTTCCATGTTATAAAAAACTATTAGGAAAAAACACCAGCATCATTTTCCTCCTCAGGTACATTTTTAAATACTGCAATGAAAATCTAACTGTGAATTGGTAAAACGGGATCAATGACAAACTCATGAAATAAAGCTGAAAAAGAATGTTGACATCATCGCAGAGCTTTAAACAAAGTGTGATGAGTCCTGCTTTATTCGGGATAGTTTCCAACCACTGCTACTGGGATGGATCGGCAGAATTCAAGAGGACAGCACCAGTAGGTCAGAAAAATGACTCTGTACTGAACTGAGAAATTTCTTCAAGGATCACCTGTAGAAAATCAGCCTTTTTGATTCAAGAAAGGTACTTTTTGATTTAAGAAAGTTAACTGTGACTATGGCAAAGTGACATGCTTAAACTTGATATTCTCTTAGGGATGAGCAGGCTTTGAAGCTCATAATAAACTTGAAATGGTTCTGTGGAATGTTAAGGCTTAATGTCGATGGTTGATGCCACTGTCATGCCTACACAAAATTATGTCAACCTGGAAATAACTGAATTAACAGCTTCAGGGTATTTAGAATGGAAGGCTTGGTTGCCCCTCCCCCCCACTTTTTTTAAGAATTTGACTTTGAACCACAAAAAGAAGCTGCATTAAGTTTCCAACTTGTTTAGCACAGCTTAAATTAAAATACTTATTTCAGTTTGGAAAGGCATAATGTTTGCCACCCACTTAGTTCATGTTACCTTCACATTATACCGTTCTCACAAAGTATAAACACAGCAGAGAGAGAAATGATTGCTTTAAAATAGACCTGTATATGGAACAATAAAACTATCCAATATAAAGCACAAACGTTATTTTATAAAAATTAATAGCATCTAAAGGAATATATTCTTCTTTTATTCTTCACCACCCTCTTCACTTCAGTGCTCCTCTCCCCTTGCATTAAAGATATTTTTATCTAATTCCCAGTTGAAAGGTTTGTGAAAGTGGTAGGTCACAGCTGTGTTGACGGTGAACTTGAACATGGCATACCAACGTCATTCCCACACACTTACAGATGCTTCGTAACAAGCTGCACCAGTCACTTGATTTGAAATACCTGACTTATAAAACAAACTGTTAATCTCTGGTCTTTTCTCCAGCTCAGCTCTTCTCCACAGTTTGGGAAGCAAACCAGCAACTTATTATGTTTATACCAGGAATGACTCCCTTCTGATTGGCGTTCTGATACTGTCCGGTGATGCTGCTCAACAAGGCCCTAGACAGAACCTAGGCACACCTAGGCCTCACTGGCAGATCATTTTAACAAGATGTTCTTATTTCCTGTTCCCATGAAAATCAATAACAGGATGACCTTCAATTTGAATTTCAAACCAATTAATTATCTGTTCTCTTGAAAATGTGGATATCTGATTTGCCTAGAGAATTTCAATTATGAACAGATTATATCTTTTAAAGAACCCCTTCAAAAAATTTAAATAGACACTGAAAACTTCATCTTATACAACATAAATGATGTTTTCTTGAAGCTTGTGTAAAATATTGGCCTTGCCTGAATTAGGATGGGGAAGTTTTCCCCTTGTGGTCCATCTCCTCCTCATGACATCATAATCAATTGCCTGGTAAATTATAGCAATCCCACAAAGATTCAGGGCCAAGAATCACTGCTTAAAGGTGAGATGAAAAGCTTTTTATAGTGGAATTCAGCTTTTCATCTACATCAATGACTGACACAAATCACGGGATTCTTTTCAGAGTTTAGAAATCTCCCTTTCTTTCTCTTTAATTCTAAAATTCTTACTTTTCCTACCTTTATTAAAATACTTTGGCCATTTTTTTGTTCTTGTCCCACATTTTTCTTTATATGTGGGTCATAAGGAGAAAAGCTATACATCAAAGCTATCAGCACCAGAAACATATTTACCAAACCCTTTTTTTCAATTGTGAAAAAAAAAATGAAGAATTTGGTTCATCCCAGCGGGGAATTCCCAAGATGAATGATCACATGCAATGAAACTATTATCTTCATCCATTAAAATATTATCTAAAACAGAGGTTTCTATCTGGCAGCCAGTAGGCTGAATATAGCCTGCAGATGAGTTTTGTTTGGACCACACACTTTAAAAAATATTTGAAAAGATTGCCAAGATTTAAAAATCAGGAGATTTCACATTAAAAAAATCTTGATTTCTGGCTTCTCATTAAGAAAAGAGGAGGAAGAGGATCAGGAGGAGGAGGAAGAGGGGGAGGTAGAGGAGGAGGAGACCTCCCAATTTCCTACCTGGTAACAACTGGCTTGAGGTGAAGAACCTACTGATCTACCACAGACCCCACAAGACTCACTCCACCTGTTTAATTGACCTTACCTCCACATGCCCTTTTAGGTAACTCTTGCTCTTTAAAATGTTACACTACTCCAAAGACAGTTTGTAGAGTTTGTGGAAAAAAAAGAGAAAGGTATCTAGGAATAGATTTGAAAATACTTATTTCACGGGCTTAATGTAAGACAATGGGTAGAATTTCATAACACAGTTGTTCAACAAAACATAAATGCAAAGCAAAGCAAAGTCATTTTCATAATTAAAATACTTTGAAAAGCAAATCCAAAATATTTACACTGGTTTTCAATCAACCACATTCTTCTCTGAAGCCCAGAAAAGATGTTCATGTCAAACTATTGCCCAGATCTACATACCCATTTTGTTCCTTCACATGTTAATACTTCTGCACATCCTTTAAGTGAAAACTGACCCTAATATGAAAATGGAATATATCTTCAAGGTAAATTTTCTAAAAAGTCAACATGGAGGATACATGAATATTAGAGCAAATACTCATCTTTACTGGCTCCACATATATGCCACAATATGACATTTACATATTTAAACTAAACACACATTATTGCAGGTTCATGACCTCCAAAGTCATGGCATATTTCTTTAGAAATGACTATTACCTAAAAGCAGATGTTTATGACAAAGTCACCATGCATTCCTATTTGCTCTTTTTCTTAACTAAAATGAAGTACAAAGAGAAAAATCTTTTATACTTCGCAATTTCCAATTAATCACAGCAACACAGTATTTCTATCTATTAGTGGACTTTACAAATCAGGAGCACCCTATTTTAGCAGGGGAAAGAAAAGTACCTTTTCACTTTAACTATACTAACAGGCTATCTCTGATGTACTGGACAGTACAGATATGTACTAAATAGGCTATGAACAGTCATAATACAACTTCATAAAAAGAGCTAAATTTATATGAACTTCAGTACAGTGTTTTGAAATTATATTTCCTCATTGGCCCACTTTCTTTTTTTTTTTTCCCTTTCTTTCTTTCTTTCTTTCTTTTTTTTTTAATTTATTTGAGAGAGAGAGAGAGCAAAAGAGAAAAGACAGGCAAGGGGAGTGGGAATGGGAGAAGCAGATTTCCCACAGAGCAGGGAGCCTGATGCAGGGCTCGATCCTAGAACCCTGGGATCATAACTGGAGCCAAAGGCAGACACCTAATGACTGACCACCCAGGTGCCCCCCCCACACTTTCTTGAAAGATTATTTTTAAGTTAGGTGTTTACTTCCTAAGAGAGCAGCATTCTTCTTCCATTTTCATCTTTAAAAAGTATAACCCTTGAATACATGCTAAATATACATCACAATCGGACTTTAATCCCCAAATTCTGTTGATTCTGAAAAACTGAACAACTTTAAGCAAGCAGTTCACAAAATCATAATGATCACACTATATTCCTTAACTCCCAGTTGAAATAGGAAAACGGAAAATACCATACATATGAGTTCCATAAATGTAGTGTTAGGCCTGATATCTGAACAACAATATGAGAATTCCTTTTGGGAAGCATTTTTTCTTAATATCCATTATGCTTGAAATTTTAGCAATTAGAAGCAGGCACCTGGAACTCAATTATTAATATACTGCTCCCCACCCCTTTTACACTTCTTTTGAAACCATCTCTTCAGGTACTTCTTAAAGAGATGATCCTATGGGACAGCACAAATATTCACATTATTTTTTTTTTGAAACATCTTGGTATACTCTAACCCTAAACTGATTCTCTTTGTTAAACATATTAGCTTTAGAAAAAAAAAATTAAAACCTCTCAATCGTAAAATGACAAAAAACAGGAGTGCCTCGCTGGCTCAGTCGGTAGAGCATACAACCCTTGATCTCAGGATCATGAGTTCAAGTCCCACTGTGGGCATGGAGACTACCCAGGAAAATACTAAAATCTAAAACAAAATAAAAAGATGGCAAAAAACTAAAACAAGAATACTAGGTAAAGTATAATTCATTACATTCATATTGACTGTCAGCTATAACATTTTTGAAAGGGAATTTTATGAAAAAACACAGTTAGTTCCCACCCATGATGAAGAAAGCTTTAAACTGGTCTCAAGGCAGCTGTAAATACATAAGGCAGTTCTAAAAGACTCCTGATTTTGTTACTTTGTTTGCACTTCATCGTTTTAATATGAAAAATAAAGTATGAGATAATGAGTGTTTAATATTATTTAACCTGTGTTCTATGGAGATTAAGGCACTGTGCTCACTTAACTCATTCCTTCTTTCTATAAAAGAAATCTCAAAATAAGCTGACGTTGAGGCTCATGTCAGCATTCTGCATTTGTTTAGAAAAAAAAAAAAAAGACCAAAAGTACAGGAATACTGGCATCTAAAAGAACAGGGTTATTATAACACTCAGAAGGCAGGTTTGACTAGTTGGTTTACTGAGAAATTATTAAAAATAACTGTTTGCACAAGTTAAAATAACCAACTTCTCACTTTTACCAGAAGGGTGTTTTTAATATAATGAATATCCAAGCTTCTCTGACCATGAGAAAACCTGGAATATATTATACACGCATGAATGTAGCCCAGGATGCAGGATATGAGATGTGCTTGCTATCAACAGATTAACACTTCATTTTCATTATTCTCATCTCACCACAGGCTGTGAACACTCTCTTTTTCTTATTTGAACAACAATGGTGCATGAAAAACCAAGCTGACAGGCAGGCGGGGTTCATTAAATGAGTAAGGCCTTTATTCCCATAACGTGTCTCACCTGTATGAAGCCAGGGTTCGGGCTTCCAGGCTGGCTACTGAAACAAGCTCTCCCAGATGTTGACTTCTAACTCTACCCTCTCCCACTTAATTTATGATAAATGTCAAAAATAAAGGAAAAATGGAAAAATTCTTTCCCACAAGGAGTTCTATTTAGTAGATAACAGAATTGGTAACATATTTTAAGGTTTATTCAGTTCCATGATCACTTTCCTCAGTTGCTCAAGGAACAAAACAACAACAATAATAACAAAAAAGTGGCATGGAAGGGAAATGATGAGACATTTGAAGTTTGAGTCAAAGACTCTTATCTTGGTATCTCCATCCCAGCTTAGTTTTAGCTTCTGTGAGGAGAACTATAGTTCGTCACTGATTGAAAATGTCAGTTCACAAAGTAAGAATCCAATCAAGCTACTTCCAAATGAATGACACTGAGCTTCACCAGAAAGCTACGCTCAAGGAACAGAAAAGCTACAAAGTGTAAGGAATCATTATAATGAGCTTCCTAAAATGGGAGATTTCTTATAAGAGGGAGCCACCTACACACTCACTGCATTTGAGGCATCCATGAACAAATTCTCAACAGACCTAGAAATAAATCACCAAATTCCCACAACCAACCAATGGACAGGTGTACACTTTCTGCATGTCTATATACCCCATATAAATACACGGCCATGCTACAATATGAATTTTTAATATGTTCCATAGCAACACAATAAGTCTTTCCACAAAGTCTAGAGAAGGCCTTGATTTTGGTTCTTTCTGGTACTCTAATTTTATACCTAAAAAAAGAAAGAATAAAAGAAAAGCAATATTAGATAAAGCAGCAGATAACTTAGCTGCCTTGAGTTAGGTTTTGACATGAGGTCCAACAAAGAGAATGTTTGCAGGCATTCTCACTCAAGGGACACTTTCATGAATATGCTCAGTGTATAATTTTTCTCCCATATCTCACAAGTATCCTCCCAGTCATGTCCACTGCCCTCTAGCACTGGTGGAGGGCACAGCAGTGGGTAGCTTTCTTTAACCTATGCCTGATGAGGTGCCCCAAATAGCCATCCTAATGATTTAAGTCAATGAAATCCTTCTTGCTTAAATTTTAAAAGAGGAAAAACCAAACATTATTAAAAGACTGCTTAAAAAAAAAAAAAAAGACTAAGAGAGGTTCCCATTTTAATATTGGTTTTGTTATTACGTTAAGTCACCTGAAAGTTATTTTTGGTGTGTAAAATATTCATTATCCCAAAATTTTCTTTTCAAACCCCCCAGTTCAGGCTCCCTGATCATCAAATATGGGTCCTGAAAAACTGTCTAGAGAAAAAACATCCACTTAAAAACACCTTAATAAAGCTGAAAAATTCATGACAGTCACACAAAAGTACAGCAGGTATAATACTGGAAGTTGTGTCTTTCCCATATATTCTATAGATGGGAATATACTCTATATTTTATTAAATACAATTTTATATTCTATAATTTATTAAAAAACAAAACAGTAGTGAATCCTCCTCACTTGTT
Organism: Enhydra lutris kenyoni; assembly: GCF_002288905.1. Taxonomy (NCBI): domain Eukaryota; kingdom Metazoa; phylum Chordata; class Mammalia; order Carnivora; family Mustelidae; genus Enhydra; species Enhydra lutris. The sequence goes on from NW_019154131.1 coordinate 11,911,268, forward strand.
ATGTATACTGCATGATTTTAATTTCAATTTCATAATGTCAACCATTAATATTAGTCCTGCCATCATCTTAATCCCTTTTTTAAATGTTTCAGTTAACTCTTACTAACTGCAGTTTGTCTCAAAGAGTCACACCTTCCACCTACTGAAGGAAAACTTTACATATCTTCCTCCTCCTAAGGAAATCCTCTCTTGTACAGATACAAGTCTAATTGTACAAAATGATAAATTCAAGAATAACTTTTTAAAAAAAAGAAGAACAGAAAAGCAAAATCTCTTTTCAGTGAAGTAGTTTCTTACACAGGCAAATCAAATTGAGCTGCCTTTCAACACCTCTGAACAATAAGCCTGGGCCCCTGGTTACACGTTTTTATCATGCCCTTACTTACAGAACCCTTACAAAGCAAAACTCGGGACAGTCTTCCTGTCAGCACTCACACGCTGAGGACCAGATCGGAGGGTGGCACCTCTTCTCCCTACCTCTGCCAGAATGATGTATTGGCAAAAAAGTCATATTCAGTTACTGTTCCATTTCAGGTGCATGTCAATTCTTTATATTAGGGTAAAAAGAGCCAGTGAAAGTAAGAAAAATTCATTAAAAGGGAGATGAGGTGAAAGGAGAATAAACTGAGAAAGAAATTAGGTCTATGGGAAACAGAAATAGGAAAAAAGAACAGACTAACCATGTATTTAGGTCATGAAGTAAATTGCGGCCAACCAAATAGAAATGAGACTTAAATCAACCCTTCCCCTTCAACAACACACAAACCCTAAAGACAGTAGCAAAACAACACTGCAGTCCAAAAATACTGAGTAAATAAGATGTCAGATATGCTCAAGAGAATAACTTCCTACTGTTCAAGATTATTTTCATTTTCTTAACAGGGAAAAATGAAAAACTGATGGGCTTAATTAAAGAAAAACAAAAGGATATTATTTCTCTGTTAAAGGATCAATTCTTTTTTTTTAATTGGAATGATGATTAATAAGCTGAGAATCTGATTCCTAAGCTAGCCAGTTTGACTAATACATTGTTGTTCCACAAGCATTTCCATTAAGGAAGACTCTTGTGATGAAGAAATGATCGCTTTGTCTCTTCTCATCTCTGACTCTGTGGCATGAAATGCTACACGGAGTGATTGAACAGAGTGACACTGCACCCAGTCCTCATCCAAATGAACTCCAGGCATAAAATAAATTTTTCACCTTAGGTTTGGAATGTGTACCATGAAAGTTGCTGGGCTTCCTACAGAGAACGCAGAAATTGAAAAAGAATCAACACTTCTATTTTTTCCTATTTTCTAAACTTTCTTTTAAACCCAGGGAGAGAGAAAGCAGCATAGGTCATGCTCAGTGAGATATAGTTCGATGGGTGTCACAGTTCCAGGCAACATTTTCTGGGATGTCATCTACATATTAAAACTTTCTTAGAGCTTGAGTTGCTCAGAATGTTTTTTCCAACTTATTCTTCTTGCCTGTTTATTAGTTTACCTTGTAAGAAAAAGTCCCCTCTTCCACACGGTGTTTTGCTTGTATGTCCAGATATGAAGGCCGTTATTCCTGAATTATGCCTCTTTTCCTTTATTTCTCGAAAGCTTAAAAATAGATGTCAAAGTTCCTTGAAAGGGTCTTTGACTCGCTTCCTCCCCCTTTTCCCCCATCCTTCAGTAGATGAAGATCACCAAGCAAAATGTGGAAGCCAGCTGCTTTTGGGGGACATAAAAATGGCATCAGCTTTGGCAGACAGAGGTGAGATCAATCATCTCCTACAATCCCCAAACAATCTTCTGACCAAGGCCTAGAGAAGGGTGGTTATGTAGGAGCAAAAACATACTATGAAAAGTACAGAGAGGTACAAGAGGATTTTCACGTGGTAAAGAACTCATTCTATGCATATTAACAAACCAGGCTCCAGATCTCATGTGAAAGAAAGTCTTGGAACCATGTTCTGTGAACAATAACAAGCAGGGAGTCCCAGACAAAAATTTCTCACTGAAAAAGTCAGCCCACGATTCATTCTGTTCTCCCTGCTACCACAAAGTTCCCTGACAATATTCTGTGGACAAAAAGGAGTTAATTCTTAGATGGATTAAAACACTAGGACTCAAATTATGGACACGAGCTAAAGCAAATCCTAGTTTCTTCTTGAATTCCTTTTGATATATCTATTCTAAAAAAAGAGGTCAAGTTGAGAAAATACCTCTTCGGCTTTACAGTCATTAGCTATTCATGTTTATAAGGAAAATCCTCTCAAAACCTTTGCAGATGGACATGGGTGGATGCCCACTGTAACTTTCTTTAAGTACGCGTAATGCACATAAGGTGGGAAGGGAGAAGCACTAGAATTTTTGTTTCTCATGGAAGGGGATGACGCCAGCTTCCTATCTGTAACGGTCTGTTCCTTTGGAATCAGCTCCCTGTGTCACAACGACCTGGCAGACTTGAATGCTTTCACTATCACTGGAGTCCTTGCAATCCTGCTTTGGCTGTGACCCATTCACTTTTGCCCCAACTTCTCAGAGATGCCTTACTCAGCATCTAATTAGTTAGGGAGGATTTGCCGCGGCTCTTAACCCTGACACAGGAGTGGGAGGAATTGCTGCTGGGGTAGCCCAAATCTGTGCTGTCACTACATTAATCAGATTTCCATAAAGCCATGCATGAATAATTGGATTTATCACTGAACGTTAAGATATAGTCATAAATATAATTATAAAAAATACCTACAATTATAGATAAGGTATTTGCACCTTTAGGGATTTATTTTTCAACTGTGGTTACTTGACTCACCTTAGCACCAGACTTTGACAATTACACACAGAGGACTAGTTTGCAGCTGACAGAAATAAGAGAAAAACAATTTCAAAACGATCACCTACTATGTTCAAATTGACTTAGTGCATTGTGTCGAAAATAAACTTGAAATCTGTGTACAGGTTTTTAACATATACCATATACACATCTGAGAAAATGTTTGTGCATGCTTCCCTTGCATTAATATGTACATAAATGCCAGGTACAGGACCTCACTACTGTCCCACTGCATTACAAACCAGACAGTACCTGTTAAGTGAAGCCTGTATGCTAACCACAGACTTACAAAGTACATGCCAACACACAAGCACCTGTCTCTACTACAATCTGTATTTTAACAATTACCCAAATATTCCTATTTTAGTGCTGCACCATCACAATGGATGTTAAGAATTACATCTGGATATATATCTATAGTTAAACTTCAAAATAAAACATACTACCATTCAAATTAGAGAAGGGAACTTAAATTGGAGGTAGCAGCCTAGTAATTCAACAGACTGAAATTACATGCTTCCTAATATAAATATTTTCACATTAAGACCATAAGTTTGGTCAATTTAAGACATGATTACCAAAACACACCAACTGTAAGAAGGGGAGTAAAAAGGGAGGGGAAAATGCAGAAACCTAGGGATGGATGATGCCTGGCAATGAAAGTCATTTTCAAAGACCATTAACTATCAACTGCTTTACTCAGGGCTCTGATTAAATAAGAATATACATCCCATGTTAAAAGGGATGTCTACATGAGTGGGATAGAGTTTAGAATAAAAATGTACAAACAATAAAGAAGAATCAAACCACAATATACAATTAGGCATCTGACTTAAAAGAAAAACTGTATGTGCCTTTTAAACTTTAGTGAATAAACATTTAAATTATTTGGGGGGGAGGTAGGAAATCAGACAAAACCACCATTTCCACTTTAAAATATAGATTCCACAAACTGAAACTGTGTTTGCCTATATGAATAGAAAGAACTAAAAGAGTACTGGGAAAAAAATTCATATCAAACATGCTTTTAAATGGATTCCAGCAATGTTATTATATATTTCTTACAATATATTTTATTTATCATTTCTCTGAAATGTGCTAGATTTTATATTAGAAAGAAAGTTTGCTTTACTCTGTCATATCTCTGGTGAGCAGACACTCTAGTATTAATGTAAATCGTTGATTTAATTTTTAGCTTTCTTGGTTTGCCCCTCACCTACCTAAGAAATGATTTCTCTGGTGATAACTAACACATCATGCTAATGAGAGAATCTAATGCACAATAGAAAAATGTCACTACTAATAATATTTGCATGAAGTTAAATAAAGCAACTGTAAGAGAATGTCAGACAGTTGTTCTTTAATAAGACACAGTTTCACAATGAAATTATGTTGTTAATTTTGTTACATCATTGGGTGAATCCTAAATTACTACATAATGATGCACAGAGTCATTTATAATTCTAACTTAGTATTTCACTTGTGTCTGAAAAGAGACCTTATTAAGCGATCTACATTTTATTTGAAATAGGTTAAATATACCTCACCAATAATAAAAGGTAAATGTCTCTAATAATGTGTAAAACATGGGCTGAAGCCATTTCCCTGTTACGGTTTCATGTGTGAAAAGATTTCAAAATATATAAGACTATTGCATCCCTTGAAGTAGCTACAAAGAATTTTATTTAAGATTCTCTCAAATGCACAAAATATTTGCAAAAATAGAAAAATCACCTTTTAAAACCTGATTAAGAAAAAAGAAAAAAAGCTTCCCAAAGCAGGCCTTATTTTCTGCTTTTAACAATGCTTAATGAGGTTAAAATGGGCAAAATAATGTTCTAGACTCTAAGAGATTAACACAGAAGATGGGCAAAGGGTTTCTGGTCATTCTCGACCTGTCACTGATCAAAGTAACTCAAAAAAGAACTTCCTTTACAGAAGTCAAGAGTCATGCCCCTTAAGGTTATCAAATATTTGTCTGATGAAAAAAAACTACCCTTTTTGAAAAATCTTAAACATGGGAAAGTTGTAGAAAGGCAGGAAAATGTAGTAAAATTATCATATCTTGAATGTAAGGGATACATACTTAATTCTATCAAATCTAAATTGGCTTCAGTTTGTGATGTCTTTTTGTTAGTGTTAGACAGACTGACAGACTTACATATAAGCAGATCCAACTTTGCTCATACAAAAGACAAAGAGTTTTATATCCCTACTGCTTAATTTACCTGTAGAAGACACAAATCTAGATTATTAAATTTCAGTATTCATGAGATATTTCTACAAGTTTTCTTCTGTACTTAAATAATACTGGTGGTTAATTCCCTGTAACTCAGTTTGAAACCTGCTCGTCAGTCTTTTCTAATATTTAAAGAAATGATCTGGTAAAACTTAAGAGTGTTTATATTATTATAGAAAACTTTGAAATAAGAAAATAGATCCAATCAATTCTATTCATTTCAAGTGTTAAATCAATTTTTTCTTAGAAATTAAAATTACCATAACACAGAAAAACCTCTTCATACAGAATTCTGCATATCTGATTAAACTGGACAAACTTTTACCTGTAGCAAAACAAAAGCTGGCTTCAATGTGTATATTGAAACTAGTATTCCTTGAAACTGTTGGCTTCAAGAAAATCATTTCAAGAAAAGTGTGTTTCCTGAGTGCACAAGCGCACACACACACACACACACACACACACTCCCTGAATCAACATTGCTGATGAACTGTAGGTAAAGAAAATAAACATATTTTAATAACGTGTACAGCACATATATTTTTAGATTTACACAGTCTGAATTTAAGTTTACATAATATTTATACAAACTAAAATATCATCCTGAAGAAGAAAAAAAAAATACACTCATACACTCCTTACATGTTTTCCAAAAATGCACAGGAGGTAAACATTTAGTAACCACGACAGAAAAAAAGGGGGGAGGGGAGGGACTAACTCCATTAAAACCAAAAACTAAAAAATATATATATACAATTAAATTACAACACGTTTTAAAATTGTGATTTTCTCGATTTTACTACTCTGTTTAGTAACTGGCATAATACTACGTAGTTTTATATAGCATCCGTTATGCATAAATTACCTCCTTGTATATCTACTCTTTTCATATAGTCGACTGATTCTAAGACACATGCATGCACACAGGTAGAGACAAAATAGATCTTTATGTATCCACGAAGTCAAACAACTGGATCAAAGATATCATATTAGCTTAGTTGTACGAGTTTTTCTCTCTGAGTGACTTCAAATTATTTTCCTAATTCTGATCAATCATTTATATCATTTACTTTTATTTGTTTTTTAGCTAAAATGTTTTCCATGACTTAAAGTCTCCTTAGATTCAAATCTACTTGGAAATGGGCTAGTGCCAAAGAAGCAATCTAACACCATCTATGTGGTTCAATAGCCATTTATCAATTGATCATTATCTCTATCTGGTTTTATTAACTCTTTTCTAGCTAGAGGGAGACCTAAAGCAATCTTCCCTTCACATACACACATACACACTCACACACACCTGACCTTCCCTAACTCAAGGAAAACCCTAAACGTGACATCCAATTTTTAAAGTGCGGCACAAGTTGCTTGGCCCTACAGTGAGTGAAAACACACTCTGTGTTACCAGCACGGAGAGAGAGCCACCCAGGCAGGGATGTGCCTCAGAAACACACCTCTCAAATTGGCACTCTACAGTGACAAGGAGTATCTCTGGGAGGGAATGAACTTTTTAACTTCCAAGAATGGGAAATAGCTCATAAAGAGTTGCTTATTGGGTTTATGTTGATTGCATTTAAATCCCAGCTTACTGTATCAGCAGTAATCAGGGTCCCTCTACAGGATATGTCAAAATACACCTTATTCAAATGCATTTATCCTCTCTAGAACGGCGTGATAAAACTGTTCGCTAGCTAAATGCTACAAAACCCTGGCTCTGTGCACCGGCTTCTGCAGACGTACCTCTAAACTTCTGGTAGTTTACAGACTACCAAATCGTTTTCTTCCTTTCATTACCAATACTTTAAAAAATCTAATTAACTCAATGAAGTATTTAATGCTCATGAACTCTTACAAGCAAAACAGGTTTTAGAAAAAGAAGGCAACTGCAATATTTTTTTCAATGAGTGGAACAGCACCAATTTCTTAACAACTACCATCCACTTAAAATCCAACTGTATTTGCCAGTAATACTTTCGTGCTGTGTGGATGATACTATCACGCTAACTCTTGCTTTGTGTGGGTTTGGTGTAAGCTTTTGAACAGCAAGACGTGTCTAGGAGGGAGGCACCAGGGAACTTCCCTCCCTCGCTTGAGCACAGTCCAAGATGAAAGTTTCTGTGTTGTTTCCCTTCGCTTCCTCTCACCCTCGCTCCCCCTCGGAGCCGCAGAGCCAGCAATTGTGCAAGAGGAGCCCGGCGTGCAGGGCGCGTATCACCAAGCGCGTGGTACGAGCCGCCGGCTCCCGTGATTAATTATCAGTTGCTGCCGGCCTCGCACTAACACGTCGGCTCTCCCGGCAGAGCCAGCACACCCAGCCGCCCGCAGCGCGGCCCGGACGGAGCAGCGGCTTTGGGAAGGACGCCGCGGCTGCGCCCGAGTGTGAGTGCGCTGGCCAGCGGGCGAGCAGGCGGGCGGCCGGGCGGGCGGGCCGGCGAATGTGCGGGAGCCCAGGCGGCGCCGGCGAGGAGCGCAGGGGCGAGCGCGGAGGTGGGTGGGCGGCCGGGCGGGCAGGCAGCCGCGGCCGGTGCCGAGGAGCTGGGACCCGCCAGCACGGCCCGCCACGCACGCCGCCGCCGCCGCCGCCGCAATCCTCGGCGCTGGCAGCGATTCCTGCACGGCCTCCTCTCCGCAGGTAGGAGTCGAGCTGCTTCCAGCCCCGTGGAGTCGGCGGGGCTGTGCAGAGGGGCCCCTACGTTTTATGGCTGCTAGGTTGGAGAACCTACTCTGCGATAGCAGACACTTCCACGAAGTGATCAGCACAGACAGAACGATACATTTTTTTGGACGGTGGCTTTTGTTTTCCTTTTTAATTTTAAACAGAAAACCAAGAAATAAAGTCCTCCCCTGACCCAGGCTATCCTGTGAAACTTCGCAACGAATGCCTTTGCTTTCTTTTACTTCAGTATCCTTTCCCCTTTTTCTTTTAAGGAGCCCTCAGGGAAACCATGAAGTAAGTAACCCTGCACATTCCAACACCACAGTTAGGACAAAACAGAGCCTAAGTATGAAGTGACCAAATTTTTTAAAATGTTAGAAAGAAAAATAACAGAAACAGAAGTCTATATAACAATTCAAGTTTTCTTAAAAAAAAAAAAAAAGGAAAGAAAGAAAGAAACTTACCTGTTGGGACATTCTGAATAAGAGGTTAGTATCAGCGTTTTGCCATGTCCCCATGAACCCTGGTTCAGCTGTAGTCGTTCTGGTTCCGAACTGCATGGAGTTGTCAGTACAGGAGTCTCTTAAAGTCAAGTCTCTTGCCCTCTTTGGCTCTCTGTCTCTCTGTGTCTCTCTTTCTCTCACATCCACTTCTGCCTCTTCTGACTGAAAAGTGAAGGTGGATTTTTTGAGCCTCTTGGCAGCCAGTAGCAGGAGTGTAGTGTAGTTAAGAAGCTGGCTGAACTGTGCATTTCATTTGGGAAGGGGGAGATTTGGGGGAGGGAGGGGGTCAGAGCTTCTTTCGCACCTTCTGCACAGATACCCCTATCATTTATGCATAGATTGTGACTCCCAGAGCTTGCCTTTGCTCGGTTTAACAGCTGCCTGTCAGGTGTGCAGGCAGCACCGGAGACCCAACCATCAGCTTCAAACTCTCAGCCACTGCATGTCATTGGATAGCAGAGCTAAGAGTCAACTGCACTGTTCCACTGTCAGGCACCAAATGACACCCTGCACTAACCCCTCTCCAAACACACAGATAGACACACACTTATGCACACTCCAAGCAGCACCGTGATCACAGACGGCACACGGGGTGAGGAGAAGCTGAGGCCCTTCCCAGGGAAATCTTCCCAACAATGCTTTTGGGTATAACATGCAATATCTGACATCAGTCTTTAACATTTGTAAACTGCTCCGCTTAAACATTTTTTTTTTCTAATTACACTGGAAGAAAGAAAAATATTCAGCTCTAAGAGAATGTTAAGTTGGCTCAGTTGTTGGCTAAATGTTAGCTCCTAAAAGTTATATAGTATGTGCTGGGCTATTTATAACCACATATAAACTCCTAGAGAAAATAATGTACATAGAAACTTGACCTTCCACTCTGAAAAGTAAATAAATAAACCTAGCAGTTTTTTGAACATAGAAGATACACAATAAACATTTGCAAAATAAATACATAGTATTTAACATCCAGTTCCTCCGGTCATTAATTGTTAAATTGGAGGTTAAGTAATAAGAAACTGAATGGCAAGGGAAAAAGTGTACCTTTTCTTAAAGCTCACAAATAGAAAAAAATCCTTTGTTAAAGTTCCTGGATGAAGCATCTACAATACCCTTTCAAATCATAAAAAAGAAAAAGATGAAAGAAAAAAAGCCTGTCCCATTTCAGGGAAAAAAGTAATGAATATAAAAATTCCATTTTTCATTTGAGATCTCTATGGAAAATTCTATAACATTTTCATGCCTGATGAAATATAACCCGGATAGCATGCTGTATTTTTAATTAAACCAGTTTTAAAACAAAACATCTATTTATTAGATAGTGTTTATCAACCTTATTTATGGAAAAGCAGAACTGAACAAAATGTACTGTACATAAACAGTAACTTCAAAATGGAAAGCTAAATTCATGTCATCTCATAAAAGTAGTCAGCAGGAAAAAGCCATCCTTCCTAAACTTAAAATGTAAGGAACATTAATCTTCAACCACCTACAAATATTGAGGACAAATGTACCACTCTCCTTGCTCCTTCTTAACTCAAAAATAACAATAAACCTTACTCTCTGAAACAACAAAAGAAACAGAAAAGAGCTTCAATGGCAGCTCTGTGTCATTAGTGGACAATGAGAAAAGATGAGAAAACGTACACTATGTTGACACAAATGTGCCTTCCCCTCTAGAACCGACATCTCCTGAAAGCTTTTCTGTTAAACTTCCCTCCGGTTCACCACCATTAAGCACAAAAAAGTCTCAAAAGCAGCAAATTCAATATCTGAGAAGAAACAAACAAGAACCCAAAGAATTGTTGCCTTAAAATATATGAAGTCCACCTGTGGTCAATAAAAATATTCTTGAAGGGGGAGGGCAGGAAAAGCCCCTATGAGTCAATTGTCAACAGTGACTGTACCTTTACAGCTAGCTATTACCCACTTAAACTCCCTCTAAAATTTGCTAGCCTCTTGATTTCTGAAGTGGCACTCAGTGCCTCAGTCAAGCTGCCTGCTCAGCTCCTGACCTTCCCACTAATGGCTGTTATTTGTGGGAGGCTTAAGGACACTGTCAATAGCAAGCTTCCTCCTCGCTCCTCTCAGGCTCTGTTGTATCGCTTTGCCTGCGTGTTCTCTCTCTTGCCTGCCTCTTGCTCTCCCGCTCTCCCCCTCATACTCCCCCTCCTTTCTTCCTCTCTCCTTCACTCCCTCTTCCTCTTCTTCTAGCCCCCACCCCTTCTTTCTTTCAGTCCGGTAGTCCTCTTCTTTGCCAGGTATCATCCCCCCAACCCCGCCCCAACCATACACACAGACACACACACACACACACAACACAAAAATCAACTGGCATGCAGCAGCAAGCACCTGCAGTAATAGACTCTTTTATTAAAACTGTTATTCTGCAAGACTTGAAATTCCCCATGGACCAGGCCATGTCAAAGCCGATATAATTAACTAGAGGCTCAGCAATGGATCAATTACCAGACAAGCAAGTGATAGTGAAATCAATGAAAGATCATCAGCCACATTATCAGTGTTGCAACTCATTAGGGCAAAACTGAGAAATGTGCTCAAAGCGAGCCCAAGCAAGGTGGCATTACAAAACAAAGGGCTAATTTGGAGACCCTGCTGTGAACAATCTGTAACAGAATTAGCCTTTTTTCCCCCTTAAACTGCACAGCTCCGTAACTAAATGTGACAGACTGAGAGAAGCAGTTTATTAAGACACCAACCCCAAGTTTATTTAGTTCATAAACTCTCTCCTAGAAAATCAATACAGTCTGTACAGGGTTATTAGGCTGACTAGCTAATACATCCAAATCTGGTCTGCCCAGCCAGCAGTCTTCTGACAGAATGCTACCCAGCGTAGGCAAACTGAGCTCTTTGAGATCTCAAGGCTTGAGGTTGCTCTAGATGAAATAAGTCTGCAAGGTAACTAGGACCCGTGTATGAGTGCCAAGGCACACATCTCAAAGGCACTAGGATATCTTTCCAAGGTTTAAAATTTTTCGCAACAAACCTATCATACAGTACAGCACTTGCTAAGTGGATTGCACAAAACAAAATTTTAACTGGTTTGTAAGACTAGTGTACGAAGAGAACAAGCTTTCTAAGAGATAACGGTTAACCTAAAGTCTTAACAATAAATGAATCAGTAAACTAAAACAAAACCTCAAGCATATACACAGGGTGTGCTTTGCGGATTTTAAATCTAGAATAGTCATTATTAAATCAAGTTTTGAAATTACAAATTAGACTCCTCTAGAAGTCCCCAAAATACATGATCTGAACTTGCCACTCACTGCCAGCATGTAGAGTCTTTGATCTTGGGCTAATTTTCTATCTAGCAAGAAAGGCACAGGTTACAAAAAATAAACCTACAAGGCACAAAAAGAACTTCTAAGTTTGTCCAGTGGCTATATAATCTGTAGATTATGGAAGAGTTGTCTGGAATCGTTTGGATTAGAGTTATTTAAGGCTGGGGGTGGGGGGTAGGCATCATAGTAATCGCTTTGTACTGTCCTGATTCCAAGTATTTCAGGTTAAAGAACTACAAATACTAAAGGCTATGTGCTGGCTTTCCCACATTTACTGATTGTGAGAGATGGACTGTGGAATTTAAGAATACACCAACAAGGTCCAAATGGCAAGCACATTATTAAAGACATTATGGGAATGTGAATACCTCCACCTCACAACAATACATAGCAGATACACACTCAGAAAAAGTAAGAAACTCAGCGCAGTTTACAATGTTAAAACAGGCTGGACAACTGTCAGAAAGAAAACAAAAGATAATAATTTTGGGAAGTGATTTCTGATGTTTATGATTTAAAATGTTCCAAGAAAAGGATTACACTACTAACATGACTTCAGTATACTGGCTCTAAGACACTAAATCCTAAACTTCAAAACAAAAGTCCTTATTTTCACAGGACTTTATTAGAATTCAATTTATAGATTGTTGTAGATAAACATTTTCCTCTAATTTTCAAGCTGGTACCTTATTAAGCATTTCATAGCTCATGTTTTTGAGTAATCTGTAAAAAGATACATATATATATATATATATATATATACACACACATATATATGTTCTAAACCTATACTATAGATGCCAATGTTTTAGATAGTAATTAAAAGTTGTAATTACAGAGAAATTGTATTTTTTAAAACCTTTTTGCATATAACTACATACTGTGCCTGTACCCTCAATGAGATCCAATTAGTTGCAAAGAATTTGCATTTCAGTTAGTATGGGATAACAAGACTATAGGGAGGCACAATGCAATTCCACCAGCAGAGTAAGAAAGTGTGTTCTTTCTTGTTAGCTCTGTAAGCAATAATTCCCACAACTGACTGTTTAAAATGTTACTGATCTTTTCAATATTTTGGTATTGAGGTAGATTTAAGTTTTCCCTCCATTAAAAAAAAAAAAAAATCACAAGTTAGTGTAAATATCAGCCACAATGAATACTTACAGGAATAAATGAACAAAGGATTTTGTTTTGTGTGTATGTTTGTGGAGTGGGGTGGTTGGTGGGGGGGTATTGCATGCTTTTTCTCTTCCTCTTAATACTTACTGGTAAGTTCTTTAAAAACACATTGCTTTCTTAAAGTAAGTTCCATAACAAGGGGCAGGGCAACCTCACTGGAAATAATTCTCTCTCTATATATATATGGTTTTGTGATGCAGGGATGTAGTTAGAACACTGAGAAAGTAGTCAAGGATTTTCATTTCTTCTGGTTATGTTTCCAACAATGTAAATCCTAAGCAAATATCAAATAAATGTATAATTTATATACACAGTATAACAAGCATCTCTAGGACTTCTGCTGGTTCACAGAACAATACCTGTAATTCCCTGGGTTCAGTTCAGCAGCTGTTAACAGATTCTGTAATCTGTAATGACAGTAAACTGGCCTTTGCTCTTCTTTTATTCACTATTCATTTTCAAGGCTTGGTTAAGTACAGAGCTGGGTTAAAGATCAGTGGTTTTTCATGTGACACATGCTGGTATTCATCTAATGGCTTGTCAAGACAAAACTGTCCCTGTTCTTACCAAAATAATAAAAATGACGCTCCACATCGCATGACAATCAGCACTTCCTTATGGCAAAACAACTCAAGCTTTTGTAACTCATTCACTTTACAGAAAAAAATTTTTAATAACAGGCTATCCAATCCTATATGTGGAATTAGGTTGTCATTCTCAAAGGAGTTTTTTTTTTTTTTAATGTTTTGTATGGCCTCTCTTAACTCTAAAGTAACATGTAAACTACTTTCTGATCAAACCAGACTTTACCATATAAAAATAATGCTGAAGCTATAAATTCATATGGCATTAAGGAATATAACTTAATATATGCAAATTATGCAGAAGCAGCAGCCTGGGCCCAGTCACAGAGGTGGGGGGAACCAATTGAGGAAATGTCATTTTTCTTGAGAACAAAGTATGGGACTTGCTTTGCAACATCTGTTGGGCTGTGTGAAATGTTAACAGATGTCTTAAGTGAAAAAAGGAAAAAGAATTAATAAAGGAAACCTCCTCTGAACAGATAATCCACCCAAATTTCCATATTCCTAAGGAAAAAAGTTGACAGCAACCTTTTTCCCTTGTGAAACCTGCCATCCCTACTTTATTGTGTAAAGTTTCATTTTCTGTGTGAAGTTAAGGGATGAAATTTTTTGACTCACTAAAAAGGATAGAGAAAAAGTAAAAACAATAATTTCAACTGAGGTTTTCCCTTTGTGAATAACTGTATCATAATCTAAGCTGCCTCTTTTCCCTTGAGTCACATATGTAAATTGATGGGAGGACAGTGAAAAGTTCACCCCCCCCCAAAAAAAAAGTGACACAAAAAGATGAAATATTACCCTACTGTGCCTGCATGTTGGGGGAAAGGAAGAAGGAGAAATTAAAGGGTAATTCTTAAGGTAAAGTTCTAATATGAACACATCTCTACAGATTAAGGTGTCCACCTTCACAATTAGGATTCACCTATCATTTATACCTACATCTCTGCATTCTCCACGCATTCCCACTTTCCTTCCATTACTAGCCTAGTGTTCTACAGCAGTATAACCCCGTGATCATTAAGAAAACTTCTGGAATATGCTAGTTAGATCCTGGTATTTAAATCTTTTTTTTTTTTTCTTTTTTAAGATTTATTTATTTATTTGAGAGAGAGCAAGAGCACAAGAGCACCTGGGACAGAGGGGTAGGGAGAGGGATAAGTTGATTCCCTGCTGAGCATGGATCCCAGGAGCCTTAGATCACAACCGGAGCCAAAACCAAGAGCCAGACACCTAACCGAATGAGCCACCCAGGAGCTGGTATTTAAATCTTACAAGTGGAAAACTTTTCTAACAGTTTTCATTCATATTTCAATTTATTCGATGGTCTAGCCAAACCTGAATGAAGCAGCCTTGAATCCAGATTAAAAAGATGATGCATACACATCAACTACTGAATCTAACCTAGTGTCTGCTTATACATGCTATAAATTCTCCTCTTTGGAGATATCTGTTCTATTGCTTATGCTCTTAAAAACTCAAGACATAAGATTGGGTTAACAGTTCATAGATTAACTAGTTCCAAAATGCAGTTAAGGATCTTTACAGATTTAGTGAAGGAAGAAAAAAATGTGTTTTCATCTCTGATTGCCAGTCTCAATCTCTCTCTCCTCTATGAGATTCTGCTTTAACATTTCACATGTTCTTTCGTGTTTACAGCTATACCTTCTCCAGATGGCTCTGGCAGCCCAGGTTGGGCATTTCAACATATAGAAACCTCAGCCAGAATAGCCTGGAGATTCCAGGGGACAAGATCATGGTCCACATTGTAAATAAGACATGCAGGCATGCTTTTGGTTTTTGGTTATTTGTTTTTGGACAAAGCACTGTGGGTGCTAAATGCTCTGATGTTTACTCACAGGAATACCAATCACATCAGAGCATAGGACAAAAAATAGTAATGAGCGCTATACCCCCAAATAAAACAAAAAACAAAAGACTGATCACTTACACTGAAGGAGAAAGCTCCTGCACTGAAAACATCATTATGTGACCTCAGACCCAAAGAGGAAAAGACACTTCCTAAAATAAAATTTGAATATGACACCAATTTAAATCACTTTAAACAGTGGCACAGACATCCCCCTTAAGCAAATAATTATCTAAAACCTTCATCTTCTTTTTTTTTTTTTTTGGTACTATTGCAAAAGGAAGAATCTGCTATGGTTGACACTTGTCTCTGTACCAACTAGAACAACCAATGTGATACAGCATTTGCTGACAGCCTAATCAGGGGCTCAGTTTCAGAAAAACACATCAAGGATATACCAAAATGCCATAATCCCTTGATGTCCTATGAAAAATTTAAAAATTAAAAGATTTAGGTAGGGTGTGGTAGACGAGGTAGTTTATAAAATATTAGGGAAATGATGAATACTTAGAATCAAGACATTTGCAGATGCAAAAGCATCTGATGTCAGCATGAATCTTAAATCTCCAAAAGATCAAACATTTTACCTACTCTGTTTGGGCTTTAAATAACTAAATAAATAAAACGAAGTGACTTTGTGTCTTCTTTCGGGTCAAACACTGACAATGGCTTCTTGCTACCATAACCTGAAGTCAACGTTTTATGAGAAAATCTTCTGGAGGAAAAGAGCCAATGATGTATTTCCTTAAATGAGTATTGAAAAACAGGCTGGAGAGCATCCAGTGGAGAATTACTTCTATATGATCAAGAAAAGTTTCAAGGATTGTAAAGAAAGTATTGATTTCTTTATTTACTTCCTTCTACAGTTTGTGGACCAGGAAACTTGCAGCCCCACTGAAGATGTCATAGTAATAATTGAAATTACTGTCAGGAAGGAAGATTGAGACTCAGAGACACCCAGGAAATCCAACAAGGTTTTTAGAGTTGTTGTAGAAGAAAACAACTTTATTGACGGTACCCCCGTATATGAAATTCACAAACCTAGAAGACAAACTTAGAAAGTGAAATCCCAGGGCACCTGGGTGGCTCAGTCAGTTAGGCAGTTGACTTGATTTCGGCTCAGGTCATGATCTCAGGGTCCTGGGATGGAGTCCTGCTTTGGTCTCCTGCTCAACAGGGAGCCTGTTTGAGATTCTCTCCCTCTCCCTCTGCCCCTGCTTGTGCACACACATACTCTCTCTCTAAAATAAATACATAAATCTTTAAAAAGTGAACCAACAATATACCTAAAGTTCCAAAACCTTTGTACAACCACACAGTATTTTCTATCCACATATATTTAAATAGAAATGTTGGAATAAATTTGAATGAACCTGGAGATGGTTTCCAAAAATAAGAAACCCAGAAGATATCAGAAACTCAGGAGAGCAAACTAAAAATGGGAAGAATTAACAGTGGCTTAAGTCTGACTAGTACTGACCCATGGTGGGGGTAGTGGGTCAGTACTAGTTTTTGTGCAAGAGGCACAACAAAAGCATCTAAGGTACAAGCACTGTGCTGTGTCCTCATCCACCTGGTGGTTTGGGGTATGGTCCCTCGGTAAAAATCCAACAAGCTACATACACATAGGATCTGCACACTTTTCTGTATGCATGCTATGCTTCACTTCTGTAAGTTTACTATTGCTACTGTTAATGGCACTACTATTAAAAATAGTGATAACAAGAGATTACAAGTATGGGAAAGAAAAAAAAAAAACAAGAAAAAAAAAAAACCAGCATGGAAGAGAAAAGGGAAGAGACAAAAGACTGCAGATATTTATCACGGTCAAAAATTAATCAAGTAACTGCCACTATGTATACTGCTTGCAACAGTTTCTTCAGAGGTAAGAAGTGTTGGCAATCAAGTAAATATCTGAGTTTCACAAAATGAGGATGAATGTGAAAGGCAGTAAGTGGGTGGGAGAAAGAATGATTAGGTGAGAGATACCTTCACTAGGCAATGCAAGAGTGTGAGCGTATCCAAGTGGCTTAAATGGAAAAAAACTTCATACACAACATAGGATCCTGAATCATGCTTGCCGGTTATTGCTCTTTGAGCTTGTCCTATGATCTGTAATTATGACTATTTTGCGGTAGGTAATTTGGGGTGGGCACAGAGTGTGCCTGTTGAGAGACTGGGAAAGAGATTATAGACACTCTGCAAACAGTATTATTTGGAGGCATGGAGTATAGCAAGACAATTTTTTTTGTGTGTGTGGAGATTTTATTCATTTATTTGACAGAAAGAGACACAGCGAGAGAGGGAACACAAGCAGGGAGAGTGGGGCAGGGAGAAGCAGGCCTCCCGCCAAGCAGGGAACCCAATGTGGGGCTCAATCCCAGGATGCTGGGATCATGACCTGAGCCCAAGGCAGCCATCCAACAACCTAGCCACCCAGGTGCCCCCAAGACAATTTTTTTTTTTTAACTGCAAATATAACATACTCCTCTGACCCACCCAAACACATTTTAAGTGTTCCAGTCTCCAAGGCTGATAGCAGCCAACCGTTAAATAAACAAACCCTGGGGAGAATGAAGTAACAAAGTGGGAACAACTGAATAATTTGCTAATTGATAAGGGATACACTTTTACCCTGACTAGCTAAGTTTCCTCACTTCCTTTTCTTCCACTTATTATAAAGAAGGACATTTTAAACATTTTTAGCCCCTGTAGGGAATACTGATCAAAGCCCTACTTGCCAAGTACAAGAAGGTGTGGGGAACATGAAAGTTAAGGCATAGTCCTTGCTCACAACAAGTTTATAATCAGTACAGAAGATAAGCCATGTATAAAAACAACCTTAATAAAACAGAATGTGATAAAAGAAGCTGCAGCAGAATCCTACATGACTTGGAAAAGGAGATTCCTTCCAGCTGGTGTTGTAAGAGAACGTTTCTAAGCAGAGGCAGGATTTATGCTGGAACTGAAGAACCAATAATATCCCTAGAGAAGTGATCCAATTTGCCTAGAAGATAAGGTAGGATCTGTGTAGAGCAATGATGAATGAAAGGGAATGACTGGTCAATAGGAACTGTTATTACTGGAAGGGCCTTACACTCCACTATAAAGAGTTGCTATTTATCCTGTATCCACCAACAGTCAGAACTGCTGAAAGCTTCTCACCGGCAGCACGGTATGATCATTACGGCACACTCTAAGATTTATCTGGCAACAGCATGACAGACAGACTGAAGTGTGAAAAGACAGAAGCAAACCCACCGATTAGGAAGCTGTTACAACAATCTGGGTAAAATGATTACAGGCAACAGGGCTGGGGGGTAGGGAAGAGCAGATACGATATGGAGATAAAACCCAGGGGACAAGAATGACTGAGGAAATGTGGGTTACAGATGAGAAGAGTCAGGGTGCCTGGGTGGCTCAGTGGGTTAAGCTTCTGCCTTTGGCTCAGGTCATGATCCCAGGATCCTGGGATTGAGCCTCTCGTCAGGCTCTCTGCTCAGTAGGGGCCTGCTTCCCCTCTCTCTGCCTGCCTCTTTGCCTACTTGTGATCTCTCCGTCAAATAAATAAATAAAATTTTTTAAAAAGATAAAAAAAAAATGAGAAGAGTCAAAGATGACACAAAAGCTCTAATATTCTGAGCATGGGAAATGGTAGAAGTATCCACAGAAATGGGGATGAACTAGTTTGTGGGATGCTGCATTTGAGCTCAGGTTGTCGAAACAGCAGATCAAATCAATGACAAGGCAACTAGAAAACTTCAGAAAACAGACTGACACTAGAGTTTCAGATCTGAGAGCCGTCTACAGAGAAGTGACACAAGAGGTAAAGAAGGCAGAGGTTAGCATCTTAGGGAACACTGATGCTTTCTGGGGAAGAAGACAGAAGGAGCAGTATTAACAAGGGCATTACGATGGTCCAGTGTTCTGAATGATAAGAAGTCAGAGTTTAAACAGGCAGAGTTTTAAATGTTCTAAAACAAAACAAAATCCACTATATTTAGAGTTTAGTAAAACCAAAGAGTAGTACCTAGTAGTAAATACAGTAAAAGGAAAACAAATGCATGGGGATGATAAATACCAAAATCAGAGTAATGCTGGAGCATGGGGATGGGTCCTGGAGAGAAGGACGGTAACCTGGGGCTTCACATATATTTTTAAATTCTAAGTTCTTATGTTTGGACAAATGGGTGTCCATTATACCTTCCTCTTATATACCTGTGGTTGTAATATTTTATAATTATATTTTGTGCCCTGAGAGAGAGTTCTTAATGGACAAATTGGTATAAAAGTTAGAATTCAGACTGTAAAGGACTTAAGTAAAGTATAAAAGACAAGGAGGCGGAAAAGGCAAAAGGGTCTTCGGAAAGATTCTGCAAAGCAAGCACATAAAATAAGAAAAAGTGCTCTGAAAAGTTTGCAGGGCCTAGAAGAACTTGTGTGAGTGTGTTAATGGTCTGTTACACGTTACAGGGGGAATAAGAGTGTATTATAGACAAACGGGACAAAGCCAATGGAGGAAAGATATTGAAGATCTAAGCCAGAGGGAAAATGATATAAAAGGGTCCTAGGAGAGAATGTGATCAAGACCACAAATAAAAAGGGTGCCCCTGAAGGGAGAGGGGAAAAAAATTTTCTCAGAAACCAAAGGTAAGAGATATAAAAAAAAAAAAAAAAAATCTGCAGTTAAACAATATATGTATTGAGAGTGCTCGTGTCAGAAAGCCAGTTTACTACCCATCTCCCCAACTAAACTCACCACTGGTTGAAAAGGAAAGAGTTTCATCTATCTTTGGTCATCCGGGGCCTGACAGAGTGCTTAACACACAGTAGATGCTCAATAAATGACAGCTGCATGGAAGGAGTGATTGTCTCAGAAAACAATGACAAATCAAGGACTGGTGGGGGCAAGGGTTGGGTCCAACTGGAGGAGATGAAATGAAACTCTGAATCAATGAGAAATGAATAAAAGAAATGGCAAGTAGCAGAAGGGATCCAGGCTTGGTTCCCACAAACTCTTGAGAAATTTCAAACGAACAGACTGGGTTTAAGAAGTGTACCTCAGATTTCCCACTTTGGGAAGCAGGACAATTAGAACCAGCAAGGAGTTCTTCATTCAAAACCGAAAAATGCCTTGCTCCAACACATACACCCTAATAGGCAACAGTACGTCGTAAATCAATGCCCTTATAAGGCATTCCTATAGTACATAGTTCTTACAAAGTGAAATACTGAGAACTGATTTTTAGATGAATTTATTCAATATTTTACTTAGATGTCTCCTGATTCTAAGTGTTTCCTATGTAGTGTTTTTAAAATGTCTGTGAATATATTCCTGACTAATGAAATTCACCAAAGCAAACAAAAATCAAAAATCTTTATGCCATGTCACATACATGATTTGCATGAAGGAGTGGGAGATGTGGAAGAATGTCACTTCATTAACAAGCGCGAGACGGAGGAGAGCGAAGCTCCACTCCTTACTGCCTGGTTTGTATCTCCAAGACTGCAGCTGTGGTCCAAGTCACACCAGCCCTTTGCACAATTAGTGAGGGCTGCATTAGCAGAACCGGGCACTCCAGGTCCAGAATCCCTCCAGAGAGCAGGGGAACGATGAGTTCCATCACCTGGCCAACATCAGCAACCGCCAGGCACCTCAGGGACTTGGACAAAGACATTCATCCGCTCTGCCGGCAACCACTACAGCTTGCCTTCCTAACAGAGTCCTTTCTGTGAGGACCACTGTCTAAGTGACCTGTTACAGAGCTTTATAAAGCAGCATTAATACTGTGGGCCAAAATGAGATTGATCTTTGAGCTTCGTGGTCTCCTGTTGTCAACGGTGCATTATAAAACCAATACTAAATACTTTATAAACAGGTCTCCCTACAGTGTATTAGAAAAACAGTGCATATTTCATGCCCCATAGTTAGGTAGCCACATATCCATCAGACTAATAAATTATTTATTAGGTGCTCAGAAGTGCAATAAGAGTCAATAAACTAACTTCTGAATACTTATAAACTACCATTTCACTAGAAATTGTACCTGAATGAGAAAATGAGCACACTAACGGAATGGGGGAATGGAAATAATCCAGCTCTCTCAAGTGTGCCATTAAAAGGAAGCACAGGCCTTATGGGTGAGAAGAGACAAAAATTTTTTGTCCTGGAAAGAGTCTGGGTTATTGAATTTACACAGAGCGCACCACCTAACCCCATGCTCATTTCCTTTCTCTCCTATACCATTTTCTCTAGTCCTACCAACCTTGGGGACAACTCAGGAAGATAAAAACTGGTGGAAACATTTCGAACATACCCTGAATCAGGCCAGATGACATACACCGGTAACGGTTTGTACTTGACATCTCCAAAGAAACTATACAATGGCTTAAGTGCACAAGCTTTCTGCTACATGTATGCCACGGAATTGAACATTTACGAATCTAACATTTCGTGTAGCACTTTTTTTTCTGTTTTCAGTTAAACCTCCCAAGACCATAGACGCCCTATGATACTGTCCTAATGCCCACTCCAACTTCATCAGGCACCTCTTTCCTAGACCCACCCCTCTGGAAAAGGACCTTCTGTTCAAGAATGTGTTTCAAGCCTTCATGAAGGAATTCTTCAGCTGGGAGTTATTTCCCAAACTATCAGAGGCGTGGACTTTGTGTAGTATTGTGGGTGCCCTGGTTTCACATGTTGGCCACATTAATACTGGAGATCAAGCATCTGTAACCCACAGCTGAGTGTGCTCCAGCCCAAAGCACCCACAAGGCCAGCGCCAATGCAAACCACTCTTCCCATCCCACATCTGAACCACACTGGTTTTCTCTAGGAGCCAGGACCTGAGATACAGTTCTGAAAATGAAGGTTTTGGGTTCTTTCCATTCACATGATGGGTATTGAGTGTTGAGAAGAATACTGCCAGAGGGACTGGCTCTTTTTTTCTCTCTCATTCCACACCAAGTGAATAAACCATAAAGAGGTTTACAGTGTCTAATGGTGTTCCAAAATCTCCCAGGGGGGAAAACCTAAACAGATAAATATATAGATTCTTGCACACTGTTTTCATTTTTCCTCCTAGAGTCTTACAGTTTTACCCCATAGGCTGGACAGTTAAAGGTTGAAAGACATTTTATGTGGGTAGGAAAAAAGAAGTAGAAATTAAGGAGAAACATGGAAGAGACCTGATCTCACATCACTTTCTCAAAGAGATCTCCCCAAATCCTAGAAATAATGGAAGAGTTGATGTAAAAGTGTAAGACAAGACTAGTTTCTTGTATTGTTTTTGCTACTACAACCACTACAGCTAAGACAATTATTCATATTAATGAGTTTGGTATGTAGACAAACTCTAAAAGATGCAGTCTCTGACCTCAAGTACTTATCTCTGTCTTTTGGGATTTACTCCTCCTGCTAGATTTACTTTTATTCTTCATACCCTTGCCCAGAGGAAGTGATCATCACTCAGGACTTGGAGCATTTCCATGGGTGGGGTTTAACTGTGGCAATGAGAAGTGAGGGAACTTTTGCCCTTGGACAGAGACAATGTTGGCCGCACACCTCAGGATGTCTCATTTGTAACAAAGAGAAATACAAACTCGCTGTGAGATTTTACACTGGCCTCACTAAGCTTTATCAGAAAAACCTTATGAAGTGTGAAAGCATGCTGTATTCCAGTGGTTTATCACATCAAGCACACACACACACATGCACACACTGTATCACTGCACACAAATGAGCTAACATCAGACGATGGTCTCTACTCACCCTTTATGTTCAGTTATTTACGTTTTGTGTATGTGCTCACAGCACACATAGGAGAGAGAGCCACGGACTCAGTTTTGCCAAGTGGTTAAATCCGCAACTTCTACAGTCTGATTACTTGGGTTTGAATACCTGTGGGACCTTTTTATTAAATATGTGACCTTAGCAAGTTACTTAACTCTCTCAAAGTGCCCAAATTCCTCATCTATAAAAAAATAATAATAATAGGGGCGCCTGGGTGGCTCAGTGGGTTAAAGCCACTGCCTTCAGTTCAGGTCATGATCCCAGGGTTCTGGGATCGAGCCCCGCATCGGGCTCTCTGCTCTGCAGGGAGCCTGCTTCCTCCTCTCTCTCTCTGCCTGACTATCCGCCTACTTGTGATCTCTGTCAAATAAATAAATAAAATATTTAATAATAATAATAATAATCGTTCACCCAGTTGTGAAGATTAAATATTTTGATGAGTGCAAAAGGTTTAGCTGAGAGCCTAAAACATAGGCATTCAATAAATATAAGTTGCTACATATACATGTGTATAAAGAGAGATTTCAAACTATAAGCCCACAGGCCAACTTTGGCCCTCAGGCCAAGTATGTTTTGCTTGGCTTCCTCCCTGAGTGTGTATGAGTATGCATGTATGTGTGCTTAATTTCTGGCGAACATGGTTAAAAAAAAAAAAATCAAGACATTTTAAATTAAAGTATGGCTTTCCAGCTGCTGGGGATAGAATGGGAAGAAGCAAAAGGTGGAGTTTCAGGAACTAAAGATACGGCAACAGAAATCTGTGTTCTTCCTGACAATGTTCTGCAGTGGTGGTGAAGAAGCTGTCTTTTCAGCAGGACTCACAGATGAGCACAGTCTCCCCCGCTCCTCTTTGTCTTACACCCCAAACGTCTCCCCTAATCTCATGACTTGCTGCCCACTATGGCCAATCGAGTTTGAGACCCCAAGCTATCAGTTACGTCTCATCAACCTTACACACATATATGGAGAATTCAGGCACACATAAAGGAAAAGTTCTATTTAAAAAAAAAAAAAAAAAAAAGGCAAGTACCAAAACTATTTTCTATTATGTCTACCTCTGGTAAAAATAACACTGAAATTCATTATGTTCCCCTTTGTACTTCCCTAAGCTCTATATATTTCTGTATTTATATTTGTAAGGTGAATAAACCCATCACCTGTCACCTGTATCAGAGCCTCTGCTACAATGACAGACAAAAGCTGTGTGACAGCTATTAAGTATTAGTGGTTCTCAAACATTTTTAACCAGTGGAGACCTCTTTAAAAAAGAAATTCATTCTAAACATACAGGACAGAAAAAACACAAAGCTTGGGCCCCTTGGCTTCTAAAGTCTGAGATACCTTCACAGAATGTAGAGGGTATACACCAAGAAAAGTTTAGAAATTTGATCTACTCCCACTACTTTACTATATACAAACAAAAACACAGAGGCAAAAAATCAAAATATGAGATAGTGGTAGAGCTTGGACAATTTTTTGAGGCCTATGTCTCTCTATCATCATCAGTTCGAAGCAGCGGTCCAGGGAATCTAGCCGTGTACAAGAGCTGCTCTACTGATTTACAAGAACAGACTATTATACTTTCAGGAATCGTACAAGTCAGTTGACTTCACCCTGGCAACTGTAAGTCGGCCACGGTGGGAATACTTACACCACAGCAATCACCAAATGCTACCAATCAGAGCTCCCCTGCCCCATAAACCAGTTTTTAAACATTTACAAGCACACTGCTGGTTGATTCTGACATCTGCCTTTTGGGCATCTTCATGTGGTACAGGTGATCATGCGTGTGCCTTTGTACTTTTTTTTAGAGACCTGAGGATTTTGGTGAAGTACGAAGAAAAACAAACCAGACACTTAAGGGTTAGAGAAAATAAGTCAGAGCATAAGTATGAAATGCTTAGTATGTACAAGGCATTGTGATAATCTTATAAAAGATACAATTACAGTAAAATTTCAGCATTCAGAGCTCTTATGAAATTAATCGTTTTAGATAGACCAAGAGGTTGGGGTTGTTACTTTACATTTATTGAGTACCTGTTGTGTGCCAGGAAAAGCATAAAATATTTTTTCACTTGTTCTTCACAGGTCCTATGAGATAGGTATTATTATTTTCATTTTACCAATAAGGAAGTTGAAGCTAAGAGAGTTAAGTCACTTGGCTAAGGTCTCATATTAAGTGCCAAAGTGGAGATTCAAAACCAAGTTGACCTGATTTCAAGACATGTGTTTATCCCAATATACTACAATGCCTCTCAAGGTTTCTGCCATTTTAGATAAGAATTTTCTTAAAGGTGTTGTATATCCACCCCCCCCCCTTTTTTTTTAAATAGGATAGTCCTTGCTAATTAAAATTTTTCATTTTGTTGCTCTTGTTGTTGTTTTTAAGGATTTTCCTTTTAACTAATCTCTGTACTCAAAATGGAGCTCGAACGTACAACCCCAAGATCAAGTCACATGTTCTACTGACTGAGCCTACCAACTCCCCCCATAAGATTTTTTCATTTGAACATCAAATTAAAATGCAGTGATACCTTCAGGGCTTCTAAGGACTTGTGGGGGCTCTGTTTGCTACTTGGGGGGGATCTCTGGGAATAGTCTCTATTAATTTAAAAATTTACCATTTGAAGATGCCTGGGTGGCACAGTCAGTTAAGCGTCTGCCTTCAGCTCGAGTCCTGTTCCTGGGGTCCTGGGAAGGAGTTCCACATAAGGCTCCTTGCTCAGCAGGGAGCCTACTTCTCCCTCTGCCTGCTCTGCCTGCTGCTTTCCCTGCATGCATGTGCTTTCTCTCTGACAAATAAATAAAATCCTTTAAAAAATTTACTATTTTATCCTTTTGTAGTTAGTTATAATTACTTCTTTTATCTCAATATCTTCCTTCTTCCCATTTCAAGAATCTGCTGTGGCATATTTTACTATGAACTTTTCCAAAGGAATATTAAGCAACTGTTAACAGGAATGAAATAAAGCTATGAGTATTGATAAAGAACATCTCTAAATAAATCATAAGAGGCAAGATACAGAACAGTAAACATGGTATACTACATTCATGGCAAAAAAAGAAAGAAAACTTGGGGAGGGTGTAATAAATACTTCTATGTTTAGACTAAGCAGTTTCTGGAAATACTTTTAGAAATTTGGTAAATAGAAGTTACTTCTGAGTAGGAATGGAAATCTGTTTACTCTGTGCACACTTCTGTACTCCTTTCTTACTTCCTACAGTATTTATGTATTAGCAATTAAGAAAACAAAAATATAAGAGTTTTTAGAATTTTGGGGTCCTAAGCAAAATGTGGGGGAATGACTTTCTGAGAAGTTTGATATCTAAGCTTGGATGCTTGTTACATCTCTTCAGAATTCTGAAAAGCACTGCTTTTCCTGGTTCTCAACTGTGCTAATATTCATAAGGTGTTAATATATAAGACAAGCGTCTTTAATTTCACCTGACTTACAGTGAAGTAGATTACACATAAACATGTGAGTTTTTATAAAACATATAAATAACTGCTGTCTCTTATTAAAGTAGAAATGCCACAAATCAGTAGTTGTATTAGCAACTAAAATGCTTCCAAGAGCAGAATTTGGTAAAAAGAAGGACATGAATTGAGTTTCATGGGCTAAGGAGAGTAAAGAAAGACAAAGAGAACATTCCAAATGGGTAGAGGGGACTGAATAAAAGTAAGTGTAAGAAAGCACTGTCCCTTAACGTTAGCAAGGGATGAGGTTAGAGAGAGGATATCCAGGCATGCTGTAGAGGCCCTGAAATTTAGGCTTTATGTTTCTGAACAGAAAAAGTTAAATAATGGAAATTTTCTTTCTTCTAGGAACAGTGTGCAAGATGTAATTAGAAAAGAGAAAGTTCTGAGACAGAAGTATTCAATTAAGGAATTTGCATTGTATTCAAGAATGTAAGTTCCAAGGGCAAGAAAGTTTATTAGGTTGTTATCTGTTTACAGGATTCTAAACACCTAACCCTATAGATGGTCCTCACCTCACAGAACATGCGACATAAACTCAGGCACAGTGAGTAACAAAATCACAAGTTAGTTATTTTGTTTTTTTATAAATCTTAAGGAACTCATGCTCAATAAATTTCAACTTTAAGGGAAAAGGAGGAATCAAAGGTAATCTGAAGATTTCCAGTAGAAAAAATGGTGGAGGGATCTCCTAAGACTAACACTTAATTATATGCATTAAACATAATTTGATATTTTACACATACATGTACTGTAGGGTTAAAATATTACTACCAAAAAATATTCTCTGGGGGCACCTGGGTAGCTCATTTGGTTAAGTGTCTGCATTCAGCTCAGGTCACAATCCCAGGGTCCTGGGATTGAGCTAGCATAGGGCTCCCTGCTTAGCAGGGAGTCTGCTTCTCCATCTCCCTCCTGCAAAGGCTCCCCCCCAATGGTAGCTCTCTCTCTGTCTCTCTCAAATAAATAAAATCTTTAAAAAATATATTCACGGGGCGCCTGGGTGGCTCAGTTGGTTTAGCGACTGCCTTCGGCTCAGGTCATGATCCCGGACTTGCGGGATCAAGTCCCGCATCGGGCTCAAGTCCTGCATTGGGCTCCCAGCTCCTTGGGGAGACTGCTTTTCCCACTGACCTTCTCCTCTCTCATGCTCTCTCTCACTCATTCTCTCTCAAATAAATAAATCTTTAAAAAATACATATATATTCATTGAAGTTAATAAATGTCTAAACACTGAAATTAATGTTCCATCCTTGATTCCCTACCATGTTGTGGCATCTCCAGCATATGGCTTCACCACTTATCTAAAGACTGATCATAGTTCCCTTACAGCACCTCCTACATTTGCCTTGCACTATCAAAATGTCATACATAGGCTATACATTTGACAAGGCAATCACCTATCCACGACTGATGGGCATGGATATCCCTCCAGATGCCTGACTACCTAATCAGTAAATACAAGCTATCTCCCAAATAAGCTTTAGAATCTGCCAGATTTCTGCAACTGAATATCCTTCTTTCTTAGAATTCAGCATTTCTGATTTGGACCATTACAGTCTCTCCAAAACTGCCTAACACATTTCACATTTTTTGTTAATGAACAATGAACCCTCCCAGTCATTAAGCATTAAAAGCAAATTCATGTCATTCCATCTCTATATTCTTACCATGTTTGGCACACTTGTATTCTGGGGTGTTTAAGAAGATTTGTTGAATGTATGAGCACATGATTAATAAATAAAGGATCACAGCAACTTTCAGAAGTTTGTACACCAGGGAGAGAAATTCAGGTCCTGATTCCACTGACTATTAACTCAGCAGCAACGGCAGGCATTGCTAGCCAAGGACAAAACACTTTTTATCCTCCTCACCCACCTCGGCCTCTCTAAGTATTCACCACCAGTCAAAATTCACCCCCAAGATGAAACGTATTTGTTATCCCTGAACTATGCCTTTTTAAGTTCCAACCTGGTATCATTTTTAAAGTTTTTTCAGGTAACCCCCAAGAAGAAAGTTTTAAAACACTGATAAGGTCAAAACTAAATCCAGAACTACAAACTTACTTATGAAATATTCTTTCTTTTTGCATTTACACTTGGTCAAGGTACCAGTATGCTGTGAGTACTGGAGTGCTATGTGAAGAAATGTAAAATAAAGAGCTCAATCTTCCTCTGTGGTCTCTTCAGCATACAAGTGGTAAATGCCTTCAAGGAAAATGTGGCACCACATCTAAGAGATCAGCAATGAAATCTCTCAAGGAAAGTCCATCTCTGTTCTCTTTTGCCGACATCCCCCTAACTCTCAGTTTCCTTTTCACTGCAGATTTATTTTTCTCAAAATAAAAATAAATAAATCTCAAATACTGTGGAGACATTTGTCCAAACAGCATACAAGTAATCATATAAAAATGTAACAATTTTTCTAGAAATAGTAACTCAATCAAGATGAAGTCTCAAGCACCATACTATGTATATGTTTTTAATGAATTTATTTTTAAATTATGTTTAAATCTGATGAAATCAGTAAAAGATCCAATTTTAATGTACTATGGCTTAAATCTCTATTTGAAGACAAAATTAACTGCTGTATGACATTTTTAAGAATTTTAAAAATCAGATCTTTTAAGAATAAGAGAACAGATGATAAATTGTTTACCTTGTCACATTTTGTGGGAAAAACAAAAATAAAAACAAAATACACACACACACACACAACCTAAATGGGAAGGAATTACATTTCAGAATGTAAGTTGTTTTGGCTCTTTTTGTTTTGTTCCTTTCTAATTAACTAGTGCCTGAACATGATGAACAAAATACAAACTGCTAGGAAAAATAGGAGGGTACAGTATTTTCCAAAGCTTGCACTTCCATCTTAGATAGATAGTACCAAGTCTACTGCTTTAAATACAATTAAGTATTACCTGAAAGTGCAGCTTCCAGGCACATTAAAGACTGTGTCTTCACAATATTAAAACAACTGATCGATGAAGTCAATGTGTTTTGGGGGGGCAGTAGTAAGTCAAATGAGATGTCTCATGCTGTTGTAGACAAAATAACCAGCTGACTGAAGCTGTGAATTAGCAGTTTCATCTCAGGACTAAAATTCTCATGCAGTCTTAGAGAACAGGTCATTTTTACAAATTACTTGGCAATCATGCATTTCAAAGACAGCCTCTCCAATGGCCAGATTTTTTTAAAATTACACGTTATAAAGTTATAAAGCAATCTGTATAGTTTCTTTTCTGGATTCTATCCTTCTCTAAACCAAGGCATACTGTTGAGTATACAAACAAAATCTCAACAATCTTTTGTGAAAAGAGAAAGAAAAAAGAAAGTCTAACAACTGGCCCTATCTGTACCCTAACAAAGACATCGCGGAAGGAGTATGAGCTAGCAACTCTGCCAGAACTAAATGTATTCCACATGGTTCATGGCCAGTGAGCTTTGAAAAGGGGGGAGAAAATCTGACACTTAGCGCTTCAACATGAACATAACCTACTGGATCCACTCTCTACTATGATTCCAAATACACATCTTAAGAGTGATTAAAATGTATGGAACTGCACAGAGCCTAATGTCAGGAAGTTTCCTCGTCCTTAATATCATGTGAACACCCCAGGTCAAATATAACATGACACTAATGGTCTAGAAGCAAAGTCGACGACCTGAAACTATGTATTTTATTTTAACAGATCTCATAGATTCCTCTTTCAACAGTTGTGGGATGGACACAGCAGAGTTTGAACATTAACACAGGTTGTTAAGGTGAAGCTTAATCCCAAAGTGTTAGCATAAAACTACCTACTTCAAAAGATTTTAGAGTATGTTTTATTAAATCCTGAAATGCATGTCTTGGTAAATTTCTTTACAAATCTGATTTACAAATTCCACTGAAAATGTGCCACAGCTGGCAGAATAAATTACTACAATAAATCATTATTAAATAACTGTAAATCTTTGTAATGACACAATGCCTAACTAAAAAAGTATGCAGAAGTGAACATTCAGTAGAAGAAAAGCACTCTTCACACAAGAAAACAAATTACAAAACTTACCATGCCAACACCATAATATGATTCAGTGACTAAACAGGGAAATAAAATTCACATAAATAGTACTTAAATCTGCTTTGGAGTTGTGTTCACAATTGCATCAAAACAAACTGTATGACAAGGGGTAATGGGCTCAAGTTTCTGACATTAGCGTTCACACGGCCAGAGGGTAAGGCTTACACGTACATCTGCATCCAATATTTGCTAGACAATAAAAACATACCCCAGGTATCCATCAGCAAGCCCAGTTTTCCCTTTCTCTAAAGTTTTACAAATATTCCATAAAAAATAATCTGTTTTCCCACTCCACACTCTCCCTCATATAGAATACTACCCTACTTCAAAATAAACTTTTTGAAATATATATATATTCTTCTCGATATGGAACAGATGGATCGTTACAATAATCCATTACTTCAGATGTCACTTGAAGTGAATCACTCCTAACGTCCCTGCCTTATTTAGATCTCCAGAGCCTTCATTTGTCAAAGTGCAGACACTCAGTACTTGTGTTGCAACCAAGAAGGCACAGTGCTCCAGCCAAGAGGAACTCCAGCAAAGCGACACGCCCCAAAGTGCGGGCTTGCAGCGTGTGATGGCTTCTTCAGCCTCTCGGGAGGGGTAAATTATTAACCAACACTTTCACAGCAGAAAAACTGTCTAAGATAAACCCATAAAAACAGTTAGTCTACCGAATATTTCACACTGCCTGTTGGTAAGTTCTTTGTCCAAGTCATTACTGCCCACTCTTGTTTGTGTTTGTATTTTGGTTCACAGTCACTACTCTTCATAAAATGAGAACATGCCCCTGAATTCCATCTCTACCTGTTTTTCTGTTTGCCAAACCCCAGGTGGCAAAAGCATCTCTCAATAAGGAACCTCTCTGCCTTTTCCAGTACAGAATTTACTAATACGCAGTTCAGGAAAGTTGCTCCCAACTTAACACAAAGTGAGCGATCCGATAAAATATGGGGCAAAAATGATTTCTATTTAAGTCTAGATCAAAATGTTTTTGCGAATATGAATAGGAGAATATTTTCCCCTATATTTTCTAATTTGCCTTCAGTTATAGGTACAAAAAGTAATACCGCTTTTTCAATGTGCAACAACTGCTTCACAGGGATCCTTATTAATTGCATCTACCCAACAAGCACTCAGGCCCCAGAGTCATGTACAGTTGACCCTTGAGCAATGTGGGGGTTAGGAGTGCTGACCCCCCCTCCAAGCAGTAGAAAATCTGTGTGTAAATTCTGACTCCCCCAAACCGCAATCCTAAAAGCCTACTCTTGACCAGAAGCCTTACTAATAACAAAAAATCAACATATATTTTGTATGTTATATGTATTATATACTGTATCCTCACAATAAAAAAGTTATTAAGCTGAGAAAAAATATTAAGAAAATCATAAGAAAGAAAAAATACATTTACACTACTGCATTTATCAAAACATATGTGCCTATAAGTGGATCTGCACAGTTCAAACCATGTTGTTCAAGGGTCAGCTGCATTTCTTCCCAATAAGATACTTCTCCCTTTGTCTCTACTTCCTTCTGCACAAAGCCATTCTCTGCATCTTGCAGACCCTCAGAGATAAGGAAAGATCTGTGCTGTGGCCTCAAAACCTGGCACATTCCAGATCCAATAAATGAACCAGGAAAAGGATACCTAACTCTGTGAAGGGGACTAGACATCTAAAAGTTACATGTGGAGGGGCGCCTGGGTGGCTCAGTGGGTTAAATCCTCTGCCTTCGGCTCAGGTCATGATCCCAGAGTCCTGGGATCGAGCACCTCATCGGGCTCTCTGCTCCGCAGGGAGCCTGCTTCCTCCCCGCTCTCTCTCTGCCTGCCTCTCTACCTACTTGTGACCTCTCTCTCTCTCTCTGTCAAATAAATAAAATCTTTAAAAAAATAAAATAAATAAAAGTTACATGTGGAAACAACTGAAATCATTTCCAAATAAGCAAGAGTTCAAAAAGAGAGTCCAAGACAGCATGCAAAAGCACACTGACCCAAAAGGAGAGGGTGGAGAACATGTATGGGCAGAGGAAAAGGAGTCAAGAAAAGACCCAAGAGATTTAAGAGAATGTACAATGTACAAAAAGCAGAAGTCTAGCATACAAGAGTGTGCAAGCTAAATTCTCAGCTACATTATGTAGGAAAAGTAATAAAAAAACAAAAATATTGACCATTGCTATGATTATGTCTTCAGAACCCATCATTTAGGATCGTCTACTTAGGTTAACTCCATGATTATACAAGCAAAGACATGACTTCCTCTTTTCTTCCTTACCGTACCTCCCATTTGTCTAGGCAATCCAGCCTACCCCCAGGCTTGAGTTACCAACTGATCTTTGATGTCCCCCAAATCCCTACCTTAAGCCTAGAATGCTCATACACTACAAACAGATTCAACGGTCTACCTATCGTCTAGGGGACGTCCTAGACATCCCTCTAGGGGAATGTCTAACAGGAACCTCCACAAGCATTGATCTAGGACTCCTCAAATCCTCTCCTCCTCCAGAATTGACTCATTAAATGGTCCCATTGACCACCAAGTACTTGGAAAATAATTTTTTTTCCATTTATAAAGACCCTAAAGATTATTTTATCTTTTCCTGTTTTCTTAAGAGCACTCCCTTGGAGATACGGTGAAGCTCAGTCCTTACCTTAACCTTTGGAACAGAGGTCAGTCTCTAGTGACCACATCCACTCTCCAGTTTTCAGTGTAGAGATATCTCCAAGGTCACATGCCTGATCACCTCAACATGTAAAAACAAACCTCTAGAATTAGCTCAAGTGTCTCTCTTGAGATGTACAGAACACTCTCACAAGCCCTTTTTCTCTCAAGAAGATGAGACACTAATGCACTTTATTCTGCTTTGATGTATAAACTGTGAGATTTTGTCCCAACTTTGTAGTCACTTCTGTGTTATCTTACATGTAAATCTATTAATGCTTCCCCAATAATAAACTGTGTTCCTTCTCTCACTTCTAGGTGGTTAAGAAGGTGTCCTTTTTATTGGCAAGATTATTTTATTTCCGTAACAATCTCTCCCTGCCCCTGTGAAAACCCACATGAAATCTCCATAAAGCTTCTAGTTTATATCCTAAATAATCTCTGGATCTATCCACTCTCCACCCCTGTGGCTACCACCCTAAAACAGACTACATCTTTTGATAGTTAAAATAGCCTCTGACCTCAACTTTTCTTACATTGACTTTTTCTCTCATTCAAACCATTCTTCTCCAAATTACAGCAGATTTTTCCAAACTCCTGTCAGAGGACCCTGCAGGATCTGACCTCTGCCAGCCTAACCAACTTTGTCTTTTGACCTTCATAATGACCCCAGATTTACAGTGTGCTCCAGCCATTCTCTCATCACTTTTAAGCCCTTTCCCAAACCTTCAGAGATTTTTTTTTTTTTTTAACATGGACTAGAGTAGGTTATTATCCATTCCTATAGCACCCTATACTTCCTCTCAGCACTTAAAATTATTTAATTTCTAACTTCCTTATCAGTCAAATAAGCACCATGATAGCAGAGCTCTTTGCACCTATATCCCCAGTGCAAAGAGATTCAATAAATACTTGTGACTGAATGTCCCAACATGTTAGCCAATGAAAGTAAGCAGCAGCTTAAAATCAACTTAAAAGTATGTAGTTTTACCTGTTTTATTATGTGTATTTATGTTGATCTCAAATCTCTTGCTATATAGCATTATATCTTAAAGTTTGTTGTAACTAATTTAATAAAAAAATCATTATCTGAACAATTAAGCCTCCTCATAACCATGTTTTCTGGCTACTCCTGCTGCCCTACCAATCAAGAGAGAAATGAACCCAGTTACACACCCTGAGGTTTGAGTTCAATAAGCTCTTGAGCAATTCCTTGACAACTGTCAAACATGACAAAAACATGAGATACATTTGTCAAAAGCTTAGAGACACTTCTTCAAGATCTAACACAAGAATTTATGTTCCTAGCTTTCTTCAAGCCCCTTTCTCAAAATTCCAATGTTAACAACTATGAATGCTAATTTTGCCCTTGTAACTTTACTCACTGTTCTCAACATTTATTGAATGTCTACTATATGTTCCTGATACAAAGATAGTACTAGAGGAAAAAAAAAAAAAAATCAGAGTTGCAAAGCCAAACAATTCATTGTTATTTAAGAGCAAAATGAACTGTAACCCATATATAAGGAAGTTGTATTACTAAGTATTATCCATGTTACCAAACAGCTTTTGTTCCTTTGTAGTTTTCAAATTTCCTTAATAATTTTATTCAGCAAGTTATAAACATAAAGGAAGGAATGATAGCTTTCTATGGGGCCATAATGAATCACCACTACTTTAGTGACTTAAAAAACAAAAATTAATCATCTTACAGATAATAGAATACCTTACAGAATAATTGGTCAGAAGTCCAACAGAGGATTCAGGGGACTAAAGTAAAGGGGCTAGAAGGGTTGTATTCTTTTCAGGAGGCTCCAGGGAGCTTCTATAGGCCTCTGTTCCTTGGGCTCAGGGAGGCCTCCTTGCTCCATTTTCGAAGCCAGCAATGTAATCTCTCAACCATTCATGTATTCTCACCTATCTCTGACCACAGCAGGGAAAGCTTCTTTTCATGATTCATGTGATGATGACTGGGTACACAAAGGTAATCCAGGCTGCCCTCCCTATCTCAAGGTCTTTAACCTTAATCACATCTGCAAATTTCCCTTTATCATGTAAGGTAACAGTCACAGGTTCTTAAGGGTTGGACATGGTTGGGGAGGTGGGACATTATTCTGCCATTATTTTGCACAAAAGTTATTCAAAATTTTCAAGTTAGTATTCCCACCTAAGAAGTAATACCATTTCTTTCTTTTTTTAAAAAAATATTTTATTTATTTATCTGACAGAGAGAGAGAAAGATCACAAGTAGGCAGAGAGGCAGGCAGAGAGAGGGGGGAAGCAGGCTCCCAGGACACTGAGATCATGACCTGAGCCGAAGGCAGAGGCTTAACCCACTGAGCCACCCAGGCACCCCAGTAATACCATTTCTAATTGCCTAGTATGTGATGTCTGCTAATATGCAGTTAAGGCACAATATATCACTGAATCTTATTGTCACAATCAGAGTTTTTGATGAATCTATTGGTTTTACTTACACTTATAGATTTAACAATTAAATAAACCTTTTGAAAAAAATTACTATTTCTCTTCCATTTGAATGGGAAGAAGGAAAGTATTCCAGGGTCAGGGTGTATGTTTTTGGTATAAACATAAATTCCTGAGGGAATCTGTTCTGATTTACCAGTGATAAATTCCCAGAAACTAAATCAGCTCAAATGGGTTATAAGACTTAATTTCAGGATAACAGTTTTCAGTTCACACCAAAAAGCAATGTAGGGAAATGGATTATAGGTTACCACAGCTGGCTATAATCTCACACTAATATGGAAGATGTAACTTTCATACGAAAATCTTAGTTGGAACTGAGATTTATTTAGTTAACTGCCTTTAATATTATTTTGTACTTTTTCTTATGAAAAGGTTTTTTTTTCAGAGAGAAATTAAGGACCACACCTGAAGCTTGTTTTATTCAGGAGCAGTATTTTTCCGTATAGATGTTAGAAATGACTTTAATGGAAAAGTATAGTTATTTTTAAGACTTCAGGGACAAAAAAAACATCAGATTTTTTTCCCTCTTTTTTTTTTCCTCTGAAATCCTACCATTTTGATAGAATGTAAGTAAGGTTTCAAACTAAAAGAGGAATTACCAGTATCAGTGTGAATCAGTGTTAATGTCCCTCACACTATATAGGGAGAAAAAGGAATACTAAACACAGCTTAAAAACAAATCATCATGAGAACCACCATTCTTAACAATGTCATTTATACATAACTCAGTTTTACTGTTACATTTTTAAATCTGTGAAAGCATTCCATAATCACATATAAAGCTAGAAGTACAAAAATATCATAGAAGAGTTCAATTTTTGAAGAAACGCTATGAGCTAAGTATTTTCTGAATTTCACCTGCAATGAAAATGCCTTACTTTTACAACCAGAAAAGTCTCTAATGCTACTTCCTTGGGAAGGGGGAGGGCAGGGCAGGAGTGTCCTAACAAAGCCTATCTAGGCATACCACCAAGTACCCACCTTCACATTAAAACTAAGATAGAGAAGACAAATTCAATGTAACCTCTCCTCAAGGTGACTAGTAATTACCACCAAACTACCATAGCTGTACTCACTACTGAGTCTCAGAAAATGTACTCACTAGAATATAAATAGCCAAGCTGTTGAATAATCTGTACATTCTACCCACAGACACATACAAAGCTAATTATGTAAGATAATTAAGGTGTTTAATTTCATGCATCAAGTAAGTACACTGTATACTTTAAAATTACATGTTATGGTGCACCTGGGTGGCTCAGTCAGTTACGCGTCTGCCTTCGGCTCAGATCATGATCCCAGAGTCCTGGGATCAAGCCCCGCATCGGGGTACTTGCTCAGGTGACACCTGCTTCTCCCTCTCCCACTCCCCCTGCTTGTGTTCCCTCTCTTGTTGTCTCTGTCAAATAAAAATCTTTTTAAAAAAATAAAATAAAATTACATGTTATATGTCAATTACATCTCAATAATGGTGGGGAAAAAAATGAACATCTCAAATTGTGGTCTAAATCATGCAGTCAATAGAAGGGAAAAAATTAGATATTACAATAGTTTGCAGTCC
This sequence comes from Enhydra lutris kenyoni, assembly GCF_002288905.1. Lineage (NCBI taxonomy): Eukaryota > Metazoa > Chordata > Mammalia > Carnivora > Mustelidae > Enhydra > Enhydra lutris. The sequence goes on from NW_019154131.1 coordinate 11,948,465, forward strand.
TCCAAAGCTCAACCCTACCCAACAAAATCTTATCCATTAGGATTTAATGCATAGTGGGTGTGGGGAGAGGGCAAGGATTAGGATGAAACATCTAAAAAGGCTCCTTAGGCCCTAATAGTCGATAAAAGGTTGAGAAATATCCAAATCAAGATGAACCTAATGCTGGCTATCAACTACAGGAATATGAATACTAGGGGATCCTCGATAACCACATAATTACCTGCTTCATGCCTGTTCTCTCCTACGGTCCCACTAGCTCTGAGTCATCTCCAAGGATGACCCAGTTTGACCACTCAGGAAATACCTAAAAATCACACTAGTCATCTGTGAATTTAAGTCATCTGTGAATGCCCCAAGAGGTATATTTAACCACAAAAAAAGGTGGCAAATTACTTTAAATTCTGCTTAGTTTCTAAAAGAAAATGAAATTATTGATATGAAATTGGGGAAGGAGGGAAACAAGAGGAAAAATCATGAGTGCTACTGTATCTCTTCAAAAAAATAGAATACTGAACAAAAAAAGCTTTGTTAGCCATGATCCACTCTTAAGAATTTTCACATGTAGAGATAAATAAAGAAGAAAAAAATACTTCAGGAATAGAGGTAGCAATAGTTAGCTGCAATTTAAAGGGAATTTCACTTGTTTTAGTCTTGATTCTGAAAAATTAATATTATGACTATAGTAGCCATATGTACCTGATTTTCCACAACAATCCCAATTTCATGTATCTGTATTCTTACTCCTGCTCCCCAAAAGTGATTCTTTAAATACAAAACTATGATCTCATCTAAGACTTTCCATATAAAGAATTCAATATCAGAAAATCCACTGTCAGACCCTAATACTTGGGGGATAGAGGAGACTAAGAAAAGTATAACATTTTACTCATATTTAAAAGCAACATACTTGTTGTACCTTTAGGATTCTAGTAAATGAAGTAAAGTTAGAAAACCAAATAACAAATGATGAATTGTTTTGACCAATCTGTATTTATTTTAGGAGTTCTTAATTCTTTAGTACTTGTAATTGTTTCCTTAGACTGCCTTGCAAAGCATTTTTGATGAAAAGAATTAACTTCTATTTCAGACCAGGCACTTAACTCTCTTGCACTACATCTAACTAGCACTGTGTTTGAGGAACAAGCACTTTGCAACCTGGACATGCCACCAAGTTATATCTGTATCATGCCCAAGAATATTTGGTCCAATAAGGTAGTAAAAGTCAAATACATCACGGTATTTGGAGTATCAAAAATTAAAAAGAATAAAAATAGAAAGTAGCAAAATCTCTTAACCAAGAAGAATCAACATAGTCACCCTCATTAGTCTCATGAAGTTAAGACAAAGGACAGGGTAGGTTATTTTAGAAAGGTAAGACTTTAAGATCCAAAGAACCTGTACCTCAGGAAGCAAACTTTATTCCGGGAGAGGAGAGTTGATCTTCCATTTTCTCAAGGACATCATCTAGTTAATGCCATCCAAGGCCATATGGAAGTGCACCTCTTTCTGGAATATTATATGAGGTGTGAGGAAGAATTCAAGACAAAATGCCAGAGAGGGCTGATCTAGGAAACATAATCTTCTTGTAAAAAACCCCTTCTAACACTACCCAAAAACAAAGATGTTTACCCACTCTACCCTCAATCTTTCTTCTTTTTTGGGAGAAATAATACTTCAAAAAACCCAGAGAGAATGAAACTTGTAAATGGGGATTCATCAAAGCCCAGAAGCCACTTTAAAACTCTTAAATATGCAAGCCACAGAAAGGGTGCATGAGCATCAGGGTGGGTACCAACAAAGCACACACTTCAGGGAGCTCAACACCAAGGGCAGCTCCTAGGGAAAAAAATCGGAGACAGATTACAGCCATCTCCCACTTGCCTCAATTTCCATTTTCAATTTTAGCAAAAATAGTTTGGTTTTCTGTTCACAAAATAACAGAGGTGGGGAGGAACAGAAACTGGCCTCAAGAGTAGGGAGACATGTAACCTGACCTCTTAATGTCCCCTGCCAACTACTGAATCCATACAGCTCATTCTGAGACTTAGTATTTAGCATTTAAAAAGCCCCCCTTTGTATATGGCACTTTAATGAAATAACAGTAATAATAACAATAATGAAGATGCCTTGTATCTAGTGCCTTATACCTTAAAGTGCTTTAATGACTTTAATGGATTGGAGCATCCCTATGAGATCAAAGTCAGATATTATCATTTTCAGTCTACATAATAGAAAATCAAGGAAGAAAGGTTAAGTAACTTGACCAAGCCTCACTCATCAATACAGCGTTCTGATAACAGTTAAGGGGCTGCTGGTCCCTTTGCTGCTTAGCAGGCTGCTCGGCTCAACTGGCAGTCCAACCCTAGATAGCTCTCTCTAGCTTAAGGGGCTACGGTGACTGGACACTGGCCTGAGAAAACACATCTGCCTAAACTTGCTATCAGTGAGGTCCGAAGAGCTGCAAAGAATCTGTCAGCAGACAAACACATTTTCACATAAATCAAGTATCTTCTCTTCGCTTTTTGAGACCCATGCCACCCACTCAAACAGTACACCGCAAAATCACTTTGAGATGAGGGTTTATTCTCCAACTTCATAGTTGGGAGACCGAAACACACAGGATAAAGGGAATGGAAAGGAGACACCTATCACCAGGGTCTTTTCCAAGCTAGTAGGGAGTGGGAGAAAAACTGCAGAGCCTGTTTACTGGCAGATAATAAAATCTCACCTTCCTAGTTCCCATTAAATCTGTTAAAGATGAACACAACACACCCAGCTAAAGAATGCTAAAGAATCATGTCACAAAGGGCAGCAACAACATGTTTAACCATTACAAGACCTGAAGGTTGAAAACCGCAAAGCTGTACATGCATTCATTTGGTCCTGTTCGTGTTTACAGACGTCATGTCCTCCTCCTACTACAAAAACTAATCACTCTTCACTGGGAGACCTCACCAAGAGAAAAAAATAACCTAATCCTAACATGAAATCTCTTTGTTACTTATTTATTTGGGTTACCAAGTATGTGATCAGAATTAAAATAAGAGTTAGGATTGGTTCCTAATAAAAGTTAACCCACACAAAAGTAATTCTGTTTAGAAACCTTCCATTTTTTGGCCCCAACCCATTCTTGGGGTGTGTAGCTCACTCACTGCCAGTAATTGTTTCCATACAATACCCTGTTTTAAAACGTGTTTGCACACTTATGATGCTGCATTACATTTCTATTACATTTAAAACTCCAAACAGGCTTACAGGTTTTATTTTCCGTACTAGGAAACAGAGACTATGCATGGTGTCCCAAAGTAATCACCAGAAAGGGACTTTGGTTCTATTTTTTATTTTGAACTCTCTGTCTCTCTGAATTTTTAGCCTCCTGAACTTTTTCTTTTAATTACTTGGAAATACAAACTCATTCATCTGAGAAGAAAATTAACCTAAAAATCTGTGACAAGAGACCATGTACCAAAATTACTATTACCCAGGTCAGTATGCAACAAATTCTACTGGCTAATAATCATTTCAATTAGGGCAATTTCATTTGACTCAATAACAAAAATAGAAAACTTCTATAATAATTGTGGCTCATATTTCCTTCCTTAAAATTACTAATATAACATTTTAACCCATTTGCTATTTTATTAATGTGGAATTACCCAAGTTGGTATGACTTTATTTACCTACACATATTTACAAGAAGCAAATTCTTTCTGCATTAAAAATAAAATTTTGGGGGCGCCTGAGTGGCTCAGTGGGTTAGGCCGCTGCCTTCGGCTCAGGTCATGATCCCAGGTCCTGGGTTCGAGCCCCACATCGGGCTTTCTGCTCGGCAGGGAGCCTGCTTCCTCCTCTCTCTCTGCCTGCCTCTCTGCTTACTTGTGATTTCTCTCTGTCAAATAAATAAATAAAATCTTTAAAAAAAATAAAAAAATAAATAAAATAAAATTTTGAAACTTAGTATATAAATTTACTAAATTCAATTTGTTCTTCATTGCTCAGTGATTTCAGAAATAGGTTAATTTTCACCATCCCCTTCCACAAATAAGCTTGTGGTCAATGAAGAACTCAATTCCTCCCTCCCTGCCCAAAATGCAAAAAAGACAGCAAGAAGGGGGGTGGCTGGAGAGATGCATCCTCTTCAGGAAGCATATGAAACTTAGTGTTAGAATATATACTGGAGGGGCGCCTGGGTGGCTCAGTGGGTTAAGCCGCTGCCTTCAGCTCAGGTCATGATCTCAGGGTTCTGGGATCGAGCCCCGCATCGGGCTCTCTGCTCAGCGGGGAGCCTGCTTCCTCCTCTCTCTCTGCCTGCCTCTCTGCCTACTTGTGATCTCTGTCAAATAAATAAATAAAAATCTTAAAAAAAAAAAAAAAAAGAATATATACTGGAATTTTGGGAAGGTATCATTTTTTTCATCTTGTTTCTTAGTATAGGCAACGGTAGTAATTCTCTGAAGTCAGAGATGGGATAAAGCAGCTAAGGATTGATTAACTTTTGTACTCCTCAAGCTCTCTCATACAAAATATCTACTCTATGTCCTACATTGAAACCATGCTATTCCAGACCCACTTGGGGGATTTTTGTCCCTGATATAGTGAACATATGTACATAGACACAAAAACACACAGTACACAGCTAGATCTTATTAGGTGAAAGCTTTAGGTAAAGAAGACTTTCTAGGACCACAATGTGATTTTATAAATTAAAAATGTGATTGGATTTGTGATTATGGCCCCTACAATGTAATAATTTGTTTACAGAACACATATGAAATTTTAGATCTATTCTTAAGTAGCAAAAACCAACCCCTAAAGAAAAGGGATAAAAGCTAAATTTTGCTTTCAATACATACAAAATGATATCACTCAACATTTTAAAAACTATTCTTAGGTTATTATTAAAGCTTTAGCCAAAAAAAACTAGTTGCTTTACAAAAGAAATTCTTGACTTAAGAAAGCTGAAATATGCTCAGGTATTGAATGCACAGAGTCGGGTGCCTGGCGGGCTCAGCGGGAAGAGCATGTGACTCCATCTCTGGGTTGTAAGTTTGAGTCCTACACCAGTTGTAAAAATTACTTAAAAATAAAATGTTAAAAAAAAAAAAAAAGAAATGCACAGAGTCACAGAAACACCACCTGGCCCCCTCCAAAACTCAATATTCAAACAAGCACCAAAACTCTTCTGGTAAAAGTAACAGGTTTTTTTCCATGGGCTATAATCATTCATGGACGATGCCTTAATTAAAGCTGGGCAATGAAAGTGGATATTAAGCGGAGTGTGTCAAGTCAAAAAACTGACTTCTTAGCACAGCAGAGCACACTCATAATTTCTTAATGTGTCCTGTTAGGTCCACATATTAGCAGAGATGTAAACAATAACACTTTTCAAACTTAACTATGAATTTTTTCATTTTTAGCGCTTTCTGTCCCAACTTTAATGTTTTTTTAATGTAGTTTTTCCTGTGTGATATATCATATTTATCTCTGTAGCCATCCATCACTATTTTCTTTAATTGAGGTTAATTTCTTTCAACTTGGGGGAAGATGGGAAGAAGGAGGGAATCCTCATTCAACTGCACTGTGCAGAGAGGGCCTTCACAGCTGCTGATTTTTTTTTAAATCACAAAGCCCAATTTTCAGGATGCTTAAATTCCTAAAATCCACCCTACTGCCCTCCAATCTGGACCTAAATCAACAATCTACTGGGATGAGAACCCAGTTCCCACCCAGAACCACTTAATGAAAATTTTCTACCTAACTAAAATCCCTCCAGCTGCAACCCAAGTCCTTTTGTTTGTTTTCACTCAAATGGCTAACAGCTGGCACCACCTTCCATGTAAAATTATTTCATGTCTTTGGAAACAGTGATTAACTCATACCTTGGTCTTCACTTCTCCAGGCCACAAAAATCAGTTCATTTCTCAAATCTTTTAAACATTTTCTACTTTTAACTCTACTTTTAGCTCCACAGTCATATTGGAGTTTGGAATAATTAAGGGGCCAGAAATAAGTGAAATACATCTTAAAGGTTGAGAAGAGGGTTATTCCTCTGCTCACCTCTAGAGCGTAGAGTAGGGACTTTAGGATGGGCTCTGGCAGAAGGCTGGCTGGAAGCTGCCCTCCCATAAACCACAGAGGGCAAAAACAGCTCCCCCACCCAGTTTTATGGACTGGGCCAGAAAAGGGGGAGGGGGACCTCGTAAGTGTAAATGTAGAGCCTGACAATTTTAAAAGCCACCATTAAAAAGAGATAGAAGCTGGGCTAAAAGGGTTTTATTTTGACACTCTAATGAATATTTGGCTAGCTTGTGTTTCTACAGAATAGTTTACCTGTCATCTCTTAAGGATAGATATATATACTTCATTCTCTGAAAAAAGTTTGGGATCATCTTAGGAAGGAAGAGGAGGAATGGAATCCACAACCAAAGTTAGTCCCAAATGCTGGCTGGTGAGTTCTCCCCACACTACAGGCCAGTTTTTATCTCAAACATTCATTTAGTGCCTGACACTCAATAGGCATGCAGTGAGGAGTGGCTGAACTGAAACTGTGGGTGGGGGAGTGGGAACCTTCTTGGTTTGGGCAATCTTCGATGGGTGGAGTGGTGGGCAGCACAGCAATACACAGAGAAGCAATATGATAGGCTCTGAGGATGGCGCATCACAGGGATATGGAAGCCACAAGGAGAGGAGGCCCCAGTCAGGCTAATGAAGTGGTCCGGGGAGGATTTCGCCATAAAGCTTAATCTTTGTAATCAATGGTGAGAACAGGGCAAGTTACAGAGTGTCAGTCTACCCGGCTAAGGAAGAGCAAAAGAGACAATGGGGAAGGATATGAGAGCACAGCAAGTTCTACCAAGAAGTTCAGATACTGTCTATACAGTGTACATACAAAGTTTGCTGGTTTTTTTTTAATTGTATTAATGACATTTTCCAACATACATATGTAAATAGTATAAGCAGCCTGCTGTAAACTGTACCACCAGCTTCAACAATTATCAGGATATGGTCCATCTTGTTGGACCTATACTCTCCCAATCCCCTTAATCTCTCCTCTTCCACTGGATAATCTGAAAATAAATCCCAGAGTATCATTTCACTAGTAGCTATCAAAGGCATTTAAGATCTGACATGATCAGATCTATGTTTTAGAAGCATTACTAGTTCAGGGCAAGAGGTGACAAGAACAGTTAGGTGATTTAGACAAGTTAAGTCCAAAGAGCTTATACCAAGTAATGTCAGTGAAGTGGAAGGAATGGGGGATACCAGGGAACCTTTTCCTAAGTAGATCTTCCAACCCAGAAGATGGCGGCTGATGCGGGGGCTGTGGGAGTGTTTGGGAGGAACTGAGATTGGATGAAAACAATGGAGATAGTGAAGAATTAGAAAAAAAGAGGAAATGCAGAGTTGGGAAATGTGTGTAGTGTTCATTTCAACAGGCCAACTGAACGTGAAAGCAGAATAAATATTAGAGACGAAAAAGGATGAGCTGTTCCAAAGAAGAAAATGAGGAGAAAATCTAATTTACTTCAACACTCTAAAACAGGTTTGTGCCTGGGATGGAGAGAGAAAGACAGAGAAGTGGCCCCTACCCTCAGGGAACTTTCATTCTAGTTGGAGAAATAAACAGATTTCTACACAAGCAAAGATAATTGCAAAACTGGGATTAGTGTTTTAAAAGAATATTTATGAGTATTATATAAAAAACTAATGATGTATTATACATTGGCTCATTGAATTTAAATAAAAAATAAAAAATAAATAAAAATTGAACTACCCTATGGTCCAACAAAAATAAATAAATAAATAAACAAAAGAATATTTATCAAAAGAGGGGTATGACTTAAAGCCAGTGAGACTGAGCTAGGATCTGAAGGAGGATTAAATTTAAACTGGGTTCAGAAATCAAAGAAAGGTAGAAAGCAAAACAGGCAAAGGTAAGGAATTAAGTAATAGGGGTGCAGACAGAACGGAGAGGAGAACAGGAGAGAGAAAGCTGAGGAGCAGGTAGGGGCAGAATTCGCAGGTTTCTGACTTCGAGAAACCTGAAATGGGGAACAATATTAAAAGATTTAGGCGATACCAAAGAAAGCAAGGGGCTTTCTTTGAGCATCACCAACAGGACCCTGGAAAAGTCTAGCACCTGTACAGACTACGGCTTAAACTTGAAGTCTGCTCATTATCTATGTATGGTTTGGACATGCAGTTGCGCAACTACGAAATTTCGTAAATTTTTGTTTCAGTTGTCTTCCTGTGTCCACAGGTCTGAAAGCTTTACAGGGACTCTGTCTGTCCATGTCACTACTGTGCCAGAAGTTCTAACACAGTGCCTGGCGTAAAGAAGACACGAATAAATAACATGTGCTTTCAGAGACATTTACCTCATTATCTATTTACAACACCAGGTTAAATAAGGGGAATCATTCCGCCTTGTTTTACAGATAGGGAAAATGCAGCTCCATTGGGAAAGGGCTAACGGTCACTTGGCTAGTAGGAGACTGCCCCAAGCACTGGGAAGAAGTCACTCCGAGGGCATGAGAGCCAAGGGAAGGGGGAGCAGAGCTCAAGGAGAGCACACAGCTTAGGATGTGATGTCAGTAACAGTACGGGCATGGACTTGGGAATAAGAACAGGCTGGGATCTGAAAATCCCAGTGCTGCCCCTTACTAGTGACATCGTTTCTTTACCTGCCAAAAGTAGTCTCTATTTTACCACCTTAATGCGAAAACTAAACAACGATGCATGCAAAGCATCAAGCAGAAAGCAGGGCACACAGTAAGATCTGCCACCTCTTACTACATTCATGTGGATGGAGTTTCATTGCCATTGAAGCTTGTCTGTGATCCTGAGAAAGCCATGGTGCTGTGAAGTACACACCACCCTACAGGGTGTCTCCAGGCTCTAAGAAGTGCTCCAGGATAAATACTGAAGGGAATGCAGAGCAATGGGACAATTGCAAAGGAGGAGGCTGGAAAGAAGGGCCACAGGTATTGCACACATGAAGCCCAACAGTTTGCTCAATGAATTACTGGCCTCAAATAAATGTTAGACCCAACCGTCATGGCTAAAAACAGAAACCTCACTCCTTCCTGAAGCACTTCAACTGCAGGGCACCTGACACAGTATTATGGCTCAGAGCTAATTCAGAAGGTGAGGTCTCAGAATGTGAGAGAGACTGGTCACTCTGATAGGGCTGAGAGGGAGGCCCACCCATTGTCACTTAAAGATCAGGGCCAGCCTTTAATATCCATAGAGATGGACTGGTTGTGCTCTTCCATTTAAGTGAAACAGAGATGGCAGTAATAAGACACCTCTCCCCAGAGCTCAGCCACTCTTGAAAAATAGACACTTTCTTCACAACCCACCATCAGAAAGTATTTCCAAATCCTAAGTACTAAAAGACATCAACATCTCTAAATTAACAGTCTATGGCTTAAGAACTCAACTGACAGGCACCCAGAGGAGAGGAACCGAAATTGAAATGATCCACATGAACACTGGGACAACTGCCTCTAAATTAGGAGCTTAGCCACCATGACTGTGATGTCCAAACTCCCAAGGGCTGTTTCACTTGAAACATTATGCACCCCTCACCAGTTCACACAATATTTTTTTTCTTAGCAGGATGACCTAGTCTGGAGTGGAATGTGCTGTATCCGTCCTGAGGCCAAGAGGTGGCACTGAGTCTAACAGGTGTGAAAAGAATTACCAGTCTGGTGAGATTGATAGGCTTACAATCCTCTCTACTTAAAATATGGTTTTCAACATAAGCTACTTCAGAAATAATAAATCTTTGAACAGACTGTGTGGGACAATGTGCTCCCAGGTATCTGAGATCAAAACTAAACTCTTTAATAACTGCTATTCTGGAAGTTTGTTAAATCCTGCTATATGACACCAAGGTTTAGGTTTAAGATGTGTGTTCATTTTCATCCAAGAGACAGATACAAGTATAGGCAGAATATGTGTCACAGTTGGCTTGCCTAGCATATCCTGCATGAATAGTCAGCAAAAAAGATAAGACGTTTACAGATTTCAAAGGCCCAGCAACAGCAATACATGAACTATAATGACAAGACAAAGACTTACTCCAAAGGACATTCAACTTGATAAAGGTGTCACTATTCATAGTTACACCCCTAGCATGTATATTTTTCTTATGGAAGAATGTATTTAATGCTTTCTCCAATTTTCCCTAGAAATGCATCTTTTGCTAAATGACAGATAAACTCCACCAAGAATTTTAAGACTCATTTTATTACCCTCAACACCCCAATCCTCTATAAAGAAGCAACACTGCTAACATGAAAATATTGTACCCGGCATAGTTTTAAGTTAAAGTGGTATCTTTGCCATTGTTTGGCAGGGGGGAGGGAGGCAGACAGGAAGGTAGGGACTACAAATGGAAAAAGAATTTTTAAATCCCTGTTGCATTATCTACCAGATGTAAGTGAATAATAACTAATATGTCTGCAGCCTCTGCCTTAATCTTAAAACAAATGATAGTATTCAAATATAATATTTCACACATGCAGACTGATAACAGGTTTTTCCTTTATTTCTTGAAGATTCTGTGAACGACACAATACAAAGTACAATGTATTTAATGAAAGGTTTCCAGGCTGATTTCCCTACAGATTATTTTCTTTCTTTTCTCTGGAACCCACACACCGGGTATACTGCAGGGACCAGGGGTGTATATAAAAATAAACTATGAACCAGTATCAGAGCTGATACCCTTCTCCTACAGGGGCAAGTGAATTATTAGATCTGTGTCATGAGTGTTTTTTTTTTAATATGCCATTGTTCCCACTTGAGCACATTAAATTTTCCATATCCACTTTTAAACCAATATAACCTTTTTTTCCATGTTCATAATGTTCATGCTGTACATTAACAGGCAGAAAATCCAATAGCTTAAGTCTTCATATAGTAGTTATATGTAAAGCTTGGTGGATGAAAACCTTTTGCATCTCCCTCCCCTCTTTGAACAGATACTATACTAGAGTTGGCTAAAACCCTTGGAAAAAAAAAATTATACCTCATGGGATACTGTACTAATATTTTTTTTCTTTTATGATTGATCACAAATCCATTTTGAACATTACACATTTTTTTTAAGTTTATTATAACTCTGGTTCAACATCTTCTAGCCCAACAAATTGAAGGTGCTGGAATCTTTTGGTCTGGAAGATGTGTTTGCCAATTATTTTTGCACTAGTGCACATAAACAGGGAGGACTGGATCTTAGGTATGAGTTATACATTCCTGTACAAAATAATTGTATATTCTATGAAGACTGATTCTTTTTCTGGAGAAATATACAACAACACAAGGGAAATCTTGTACTAGCAGCATAACTGAAGTGGCAAGATACAATATTAGAAAAACAGAGCTACTTTCATTACTGTGATGCTGTGTGTCAGAATGTCTCTCCTTAATGAACCTGTTTGCAATAAGACTCCGGGTGCAAAGAGGCTATTTAGAGAGACTATTGTGTCTATAGCGAGTCCTTCAAATATCTTCCCACCATTAGACATGCCGCATTGACCAATTCTGTCCTGATTGCTGTTCTTTTTACTATCAAGGGACATTCTTGCCCAGACAGACGGATGGATCAGACACTGCAGTTCATAAAATGTTTACACTGGACACACACACACACACACACACACACACACACTGGTACAAGCTACAGAGCTCCAGATCACACAGTGAGACGAATGTGGCAGTGTCATATGAAGGCTTATGACTTTCCAATATCAATGAGAGGATTTAAGTTCAACTTTGCTTGTCCTGTCTGCCTGTCGCTCTCAACAAAAAACCTTTTTCCCCCCTCTTTTAGTACCTGCCCATGCCCATTGCTCACATGGGAACATTTCAGGTAAATGTTTTCTGGGTGATAAGGTTTCTTACTCTGCTGAAATTTTCTCCTAATTTCTGAGGAGATAAGAAGACTATACATGTCATGTCATCAAAAAGTGGTGGGCGGGGGGAGCAGTAAGGGAGAGCACAACAACCATAAAAGAAGAGTCAAAAGGACTTTCTAAAAGATTTAACATTCCAACTCACAGTGACAGCAAATGAGAGACTTGTCTCTGTCATCTAACCGAAGCATCTGGCTAACACAGTGGCCGTCTAACCAAGTCTGAACAGGAGAGGCCGAGCTGCTTCGCAGAAACTTCCTGTTCATCTCCCTCTGCTGTGTTCTCATCAGCTGCCAGGCATCGCTGTAGCCTCACCTTTCACACACCTACATGCTAAGTGATCCTCTACAAAAGCCCTTTGCTCTGTGCTTTTTCCAATAGAGCATCCTTTCCACTGAAATACAAATAATGTGCCCGCCAGCCACCTGCAAAAGGTTTTACACTTCTCCCCCATGTCAGCTGTCAAGCAGAAAGAACTTCAAACCCGAAGGTCCAAATTGCCGGTACACTAATAAATATAACAACTACTAGTTATATCTGATAAGAAACCAGAGAATTGCACACTGAACTGAGACTGGATCCAATGAATCAAATGTACCCAAAGACAGTTTCAATTCCCATTATTTTAAAATTTCTCTCTCACCTCCTCCTTTCTTCCAGGTTCAATCTGATATTCTAGCAGAGCTGACAAGTGAACCATCAGTTCTCTTTTACTCTGATGTCCAAAGCCATCTGGAGTATCTATGATTTCAAAGTATTTCCATATCTAAATTCTAAATTCCCATCATGATAAAACCTTAAAATAATGCCTCTATTGGTCTACTTTGAGCATTTATTGATAACACATAAGCATTTCTCAAATGAGATATTTGATATTGTGAGCCTGTGTAAACACACTCAGGATCTGCCTGCAGATTTAGGAAGTATAGGGACAGGAGAGACCTAGTAGCGATCATTTTTTCTCTCCACGGAAACTAAGACTGTAAGAGATTTAAGAAAACCTGTCCTGACCAAATCCAAGACCCTGAACTAGGACTCCAGACACCTTCGCTACTGGTTGGGCTCACACCAAGCTATAGCTCTATATCCAATAACCTTCCTGTATTTTACTAATAAGCATTTTTGCTTGTTTTTTTTTAAATAGTAACAGCATGGGGCACCTGGGTGGCTACATCTGCCTTCAGCTCAGGTAATGATCTCCATGTCCTGGGATGAGGCCCATATCAGGCTCCCAGCTCAGTGGGGAGTCTGCTTCTCCCTCTCCCTCTGCCTCCACCCTTGCTTGTGCTGTTTCTCTCTCTCTCTCAAATGAATAAATAAAAATCTTTAAAAAAATAAACAGTAACAGCTCTGTTTATGTTATGTCCACTAGTGTAAAGAGAAAAAGAATATGAATAATTACAAAGAGTACAGACAATCCAAAAATGATTTCTATGTCCCTTAAAAACAGTTATTCTCATAGTATGGCTGCAGGACCAACAGCATCAATATCAATTGGGGACATATAAAAAATGCAAATTCTCAGGCCCTCTCCAAAATGGGCAGAATCAAAAAATCTGGGCGTAAGGCACAGCAGTCTGTGAATATACAAGACCTCCAAGTGATTCATATGCATGCTCAACTTTAATAGCCACACCTCTAGCATATACTATAGGATTTACTTAGCTTCATACTAAAATTATTTAAAATGACTAATGCTCCTTAAGGACATAGTCAACTGGCTAGGAGCCAAAACTAGACCCAGAAAGAGGAAAAGCAGTCCTGAATTAAAAACACTTTTAGGACTATCCCAATTTGGGGCAACAGACAATTAACTGTAAAGACAGTATCTTTTGACTGTACTACACAATACAAACCACTCCACTGAGTCTCTTACTTGGAAGAAAGCAAGCATTCTCTTTTAGAATAATTAATAAAATTAAATATTTAAATAATCTCAAATTTAGGATAAGGTGATAAAAACTAAAATGGAAGCAAATTAGTAAATTTAATCATAAGAATCAACAGTGAAATGTAAGACAAGTTAAACAATATGAAGGTATAATTATTTGAAAATTAAAGGAAAGACAGGACACCACCATGGGGCAAAGAGAAAAATGAAGATTTTTGTGAAGGTGAATGGAGGTGTGGGCATATAGGAATTATGACACCAGCACCAGGTAAAGAGCAAAATAAGTGAAGGGAGAGAAAGTACTGTCACTAACTAACACAAGAGGAGCAAGTTTGAGGAGGATCTGGCATTAAATCTCAGAGAAATTACTTTATGAGTACTGTTCGCTCAGAAGGTGAAAGGCGTATCAGAATCACTCATGACTTCAAAATCAAAGCTAGCACTGTTTCTAATGACCAAAAGTTACCTACGACCTACATACCCATTCAAAGAGGACTTGTGACCATCATCACAGTACTCCCATACATGGGAATTCCAGGAGGCCATAAAAAATTATATGCCTCCATGACACGAACACTGAAAAACACTTACATGGGCAAGTGGAAAAAGCAATTAAACAAAACATACAGTACCATCCGACTTTTTTTTTTTTTTTTAATCATCCAACTTCTATTTCAAAAAACATGGGCATTTATACACACACACACACACACACACACACACACACACACACACAGAACAGACTGGAAAATGATAAACCACAATGGACACCAGAGCAGGTGATCTGTTTGCAACTAAATTTTATCTCTTATTTTCTGAATGTCTTACTTTTTAAATGAACAATAATCACTTTCATAATGTGGAAATATAAAAATATAGACACACACAAATGTTTTAGGGGAAAAAAGACAAATAATTGCCTTTTTATAAGCAGGGATGTGTGCCAAGTACTGCTGCTAGGCAGAGGTGTTAGACATTAGTAAAATTCCAGAGACTTCAAAAAAACAGAATTCTGAGACAAAGACACAAACTTTAGAGGGAAAACAACTCAAATTATAGGCAACCATCATAATACATCAGTTTCTATATTCAGCAAGAAAAAGGGGTATCAAAATCACTACATTCTAATGCTTTAATCTAAATGAAAAGTAGAAAGGACATAGTTTATTAGGCACATTCTGTGTACCAGATACCTTCACATAATATCTCCCTTAATCTTCCTAACAACTTGTGAAGTCTTACCTCTATTTTGCAGGTAAAAGGCTTAAAGGAAACAAGTAGGTTTCTGATGCTCAGGGGACCCCAGAGCTCATGAGCTCTTTCCACTACACTGGAATCCAAAGGGATTCGTAACACACAGTTCTTGAAGTGGTACAAGCTGAAATTTCGGGTGCTCAAGCCACAACTTCGGAAAGGACTCTATTATCCCTCTTAAATACAAAATAAATAGAGAATAGAAAGGGAGGGGGGGAAAGGCAGCAAGTGCTGATGTGAGAGGCAGCCTTGCCGGATCTGTTAAGGATTGCTGACTCCTGAGGGAAAATGACTTTGGAAATGTGAAATGCTCCTTTCACCTGCTGCAGGGCAAGACAGTGGTGATGCAATGAGCAAACAAAAGCTGCGGCTTAAATCAGTTCCCAGAGACAAGGAGAAGAGAGCAAATTTAAGAAGTATTCAAGAGATAGAACCGACAAGATGTCCTCATTGATGTGATAGTCTTCCTTTTGACCCAACAACCATATGAACTTAATTCTAAACTTATATATAACTTCACCACTAACAAGCTTTGAAACCATCTCCAATTTGGAATCTTACAACTTCACTTCTTACTTTTTGCCGTTGTAATACAAACCTACCCACATGCATCTAAATATTAAGAAGTGTTTCTTCCATCAATTGTAAATAGATAAACAAAAATGTAATTTATACATACAACAGAGTATTGTTTGGCAACAAAAAAAAGGAGATGAAATACTGACACATGGCACAAACATGGGTAAATCTTGAAGATAATATATAAGTGAAAGAAGACAGGCACAGAATACCACATGTAGTATGATTCCATTAGTATGAAATATCCAGAATAGGCAAATTCAGAGATATAAAGTAGGTCAGAGGTTGCCTACAGCCGCAGGGGGATGGCAGTGTTGGGGATGATAGCTGGAGGGTATAAATTTCCTTTTGAGGTGATAAAAATGTTCTAAAATTGATTGTTGTAATGGTTACACAATTCTGAATACACTAAAAACCACTGAAACCAATAAACACTCCACAGATAGGTAAACTGATAGTATGTGACTTATAGTTGAATAAAGCTGTTATTCTTTAAGTGTTTTTTGGGCAATATTTCTTGAGTATGATATGCTCAGTGCTAAGGTGGACACAGGATTTCAGTCCTGAAACAGCACAAAATCTACAAAAAAACAACACACTTATAAGGCAAGTGGTTCCTATTAGGATCTTCCATATGGTTCTATATGAAACAATCCTCTCGACATCTTTAAGAAAAAATGCTTACCCAAGAAACACATTCATTTTTCTTTTGATTTTTAACTCCACAGAGGTATTTACATACTAAGATAATATTCCAAGTCACTGACAGAAAGGTTATTTAATCATACAGTTAAAGAATATTCCCTATAAAAGATTTAATTCTGATATTTAAAAAAAAAAATTCCCTGGATGAATCATTTCTAGAGACATGTGGGCACTCAAAAAAACAAAAAACAAAAAACCCTGGATGTAACAACCCTAGCTTTACATATCATGTCCAGCCATATAACATCAAGTTCAACTTATGCTTTTATTTACATAGATGTAATGGGATTCATTTCCAAATTTGTTCTTCAGGCAGGTATCTTGGAAAGTACTGGTCTAAATACCAAAGATCTGAAGATCTAGATTCAAGACCTCATGTTGCCAGGGCTGGACTGATTTTCAGGGGTGGTGATGGTAAACAAGCAGTTAATATCTACAAAAAAAAAGCACGGGCACAGTAGAAAGGACATACCTTTTTATTACCCTAGAGAAATAGAGAAGGGTTTAAAAATTTAAATAAAAATGCATTAATTGCAGCAATACTTAAAATAGCAAAATGTTGGAAACAACACATCTTTCCAAAAATGGGGGTTCTATAAATAAATAATGGTCCATGACAGAATACTATATGGCCATTGAATTTCATATTTAACAAGTATCCCCAAGGTTGTGAAAACAATTATAACTTTTATATAAGCTCAAAATGTCAGTTACAAAATAGCATTTTCGGTGTCATCTCAATTTTATAAAGTCAAAGATGCACTGGAAAAAAATCAGGAAGGTTGATTACAAAATCACAAGTAAAGTTATCACTAGGTGTTAAAATTGAGTAATTTTAAATATTTGTTAGTTACAATTCACATGTTCTAAAATAAGTAAGTATTTCTATTAAGGGGGACAGGAATCAAACAACAAATTTGTAGTTACTTCTCATCTTCTCATCAAAGTAAGGATGAAAAATGTTCTGCCCCAAAGTGACAGTTCTGATTATCTGAGTTTTACTTGCCTAAGGTTTTAATATACTAGTCTTCCAATATGCTGAGTTTTCTCTTTACTCCGGGCTTTTACCAGTGTTGTTCCTTGTGCCAGGAACATTTTTAGCCACACTTCCTAGAACCTGTCACTTCACCAGGCTAACTCTGAAGAATAAAAAGGCAGAGGTGTCACTTACTCTAGAAGTCTCCGGCACTGCGTGTGCTGATGGAACCCTGGCCTTGGCGTTCCACAGCCTTTATCACAAGATACTATGGTTGCCTGGTTCCACATTTTTCTCCCCAACCAGACTCTACGATACTATGAGGGCAAGGAAGAAATGTTTCTGTTTTGTTCACCACTGCATCAACTATACTTTGTAGCATAGCGTAATAAGCTTGATAAATATTTTTTGGGGAAAAAAATTTATGTATTAATGAATGAATTAAGAAATTAACATCCTGTCACAGAAGCTAAGTATACCTAATTGTTACACATGTTTACTCTAAGTAAACTAGGGGTGTGTGTTTCATGTCATGAAAACATCAGTTTGTTCAGTAATACAAGCAAAAGACAGGTCTTATGTATTCCTGTTCTCAGAGTCTGAAAATGTTAAAGCATGAGTTTAGTAGAAAGTTAAATATATCCAATCACAGGGTATTAAATATGTTAATGTTTTAAATACACCATTTGCAAATAAACAGAAATAAGGTGCAATTAAGGGAAACAATTAAAATAGAATTATACTGTATGTCCTGAACTTGCTTCTCAAAGATCAGATTCAGATGTTGCTTTTTTATTCATAAGCTTAGAAAAAGTAAATAAAACATTTTGTACCCTGCTCAACATAAATCTTAACTTACCATTCAAATTAAATCTAAACATAAACATGACCCTAAAACCTCCTCCAGTTCTACAAATACTCAGGCAATCAAAATCTGACTTCTAGGACAGCAATTTTACTATAGGAGTACAATATTTATATGGAAGAGATAAATTATGCAAATCATAATGCTTATGCTTATGTTATAGTTAAGCTTACTCTCCTGCATATTACAGGGTTTAAGAGTCTGCAAATTTATCCAAAGTTCAGGTTGCCTATCTATGAAATAATTATACCATTTAGGACTTCTTTTTAAAAGTAAGCTCTATACCATATCAACAAGGGGCTTGAACTCAACCTTGAGATAAAGAGTAGCATGCTCTAGCGCCTGAGCCAGCCAGGCACCACTAAGACACACTTAATACCGACTTAGGTTCAAGGTTTGGGGAGAGCTGATAAAAGCTTCAAACAATATAGACTACTTTGTATTATTTATTTAGCACTTGATCATCAAAGGTATACAACAAACTTGAATTAAGAATTCACAAAGTAAGCCTCTACTTTATTTATACCACTGCTATATTCAATCTTCCTTCAGGGAGGTCTAGAAATGTTAAGGTAGTTCAAGTCAAAAATAAAGGTCATGTTGGGGTGCCTGGGTGGCTCAGTGGGTTAAAGCCTCTGCCTTCAGCTCAGGACATGATCCCAGGGTCCTGGGATCAAGCCCCACATAGGGCTCTCTGCTCAGCAGAGAGTCTGCTTCCTCCTATCTCTCTCTGCCTGCTTCTCTGCCTACTTGTGATCTCTGTCTGTCATATAAATAAATAAAATCTTAAAAAAAAAATAAAATAAAGGTCATGTTAAAACTAGATCATCTCGGGGCGCCTGGGTGGCTCAGTGGGTTAAGCCTCTGCCTTCGGCTCAGGTCATGGTCTCAGGGTACTGGGATCGAGCCCCACATAGGGCTCTCTGCTCAGCAGAGAGCCTGCTTCCCTTCCTCTCTCTCTGCCTGCCTCTCTGCCTACTTGTGATCTCTGTCTGTCAAATAACTAAATAAAATCTTTAAGAAAAAAAAAAAAAAAGAAAAAGAAAACTAGATCATCTCTAACCTTGGTTATGCATTCACCCAACTAGATAAAGTTACACTGGTAATTTTCCAAATATAAATTTTAATATTCATTTAAAGTTTTAAGTTTTTTTTTTTGATACATAAAAAATATCAGGAGATTTTAATTTAAAATTTCAAATACAAAGTGATTAGTAACACCTCAACCAGTAGTTTCTTTTTCCAGTAAGTCCGACACAAATTCAAAATTCTTGGTTAATATAAGAAAAAAAATCCCACTTAAAGAATGAAGGAAAGCATCATAGGAGTAAGAAACAAATGCAACTATATTTTTAGTCCAAGAGACTCTGCTGCAGCACTGTTCCAGCACTGGAGATTCAAAGAGCATAGCCCCTCTTTTAGAGTTGCCCACAGTGTGGTGGGGAGCACAGATAATAAGGGTTCTGTTTGCTGAGTGGTTTTTTTCCCAAAAGTCTTTGTAGTAATCTGGTGCTACTTTTTCACTGAGTACTTGCGACACCTACTACCACTGAAAATAAATAAGACAGAGCACCTTTCAATAATTTTTTAAAAAATCTAGTCTGGAGGGACACCTGCGTGACTCAGTCAGTTAAGCATCTGCCTTAGGCTCAGGTCATGATCCCAGGGTCCTAGGATTGAGCAGGTTTCCAAACTGAGCAGGAGCCTGCTTCTCCCTTTCCCTCTGCCTGCCACTCCCCCTGCTTGTGCTCTCTGTCAAATAAATTAAATCTTAAAAAAAAAAAAAAAAGAGAGAGAGAGTAAAGTAGTGGTAATTCCCTTTATAAATCACCACTCCCATTCGACTCCCAGTAATCATAGGAAGACTTTTTTTTTTTTTTTTTTTTTTTTTTGAAGGAAAGGACAGTTCTAAGAGATAATGCAAACTAAAATATCTTCAGGATTTGGCAGCAAAAGGAGTGGGAGAGGAAACAGGAAGAAAATGATCACTCAGGTATCTGAGCCTATGAGACCCTAAGAAAAATGGGCACTTCTAGAGGTTCATTAAGGTTCCTATGTACAAGCTGACATTATAGTGCATTTCACAGAGACAGCTTCCAGTGTATTTTCCTGAAGAGGACCCATGCTTGTGTATTAGAGATAGAACTAGGATCTTAAACTCACCTTTGCCCAGCACAACTCTCCACTAAGCAAATCTGTGTCTACTGCCATGTAAAACTCAACTGTCTAAGCTTTAAAGTATCTCTCTGGCAAAGTTTCTGTTGTGGCTTCTACCTTCTGATAGTGTGGATGAAAAGCAGTTCCTCATTTCCAGAGACCACAACTAGAAGAATTAAAAGAAGAACAGGAAGTCCACAGAGAAAGCCACTGGATCAGGTGACTAAGGGGATAGAGCTCTTGCTTTGTATTTCTTGACTGGATCAACTCAAGAGCATATGCAGGTTAGGTAAGACCTACAGCTCATAGGCTTTCAAGGACCCTCTTCAAGAGAAAGCACAAGAAACGTATGCAAACCTCAGAAAAAGACATGACAACGTGAGCACTTTTTTTTTTTTTTTAAAGATTTTATTTATTTATTTGACAGAGATCACAAGTAGGCGGAGAGGCAGGCAGAGAGAGAGGAGGAAGCAGGCTCCCCGCTGAGCAGAGAGCCCGATGTGGGGCTCGATCCCAGGACCCTGGGACCATGACCTGAGCCGAAGGCAGAGGCTTTAACCCACTGAGCCACCCAGGCGCCCCAACCTGAGCACATTTGCTGGGGCCCTTCCCAGGTCCTTGAAGGGTAGTGCGCCTCTATGCAGAAGAACAGTCCTAGGGCTGGCTCAACAGCCATCTGAGGAAACTGGACGGAAGGTGGCAATCTCAGGAATCTGGCACTTCTGTGTAATGGGGGGAAGCAAACTTTCCTGCACAGCACCAAAGGAGTTAAAATTACCCAAGAAAATGCAGGCAAAAACAGATGAGTGGCTTAGACTGGCTGATTACTGTTGTAACAATCTCATTGGACAGGGGTAAAATACAAAGGAAGTGTGTGCCAGTTTTTACAGAAAACATATGGGAACTTACCTGGGGAAATTTGCTTTCTCTTAAGTAAACAAGGAGTCTTTTCAGGTATTTTGAGTTGAAATTGAGAAGGACATTTTTAATTACAGAGAATGTAGAGAAAGAGTAAGTCACTGGAGAATGATGACCATAATACACTAATATTCGACTTCACTCTGGGTGGAAGAGACTAGATCAGGAGTTAAATTTTTACACACAAAGGACCCACTATACAAGGGAGGAAGGAAGGAAGGGAGGGAAAAAGGAGGAAACAGAAGAAAAACATCAGTCTCTATTTGAATAAGCTTACATGAAGAACTTTTTATAAAAGAAAGATTAACAAATGTTAAAGAAAATTAATTTATTGCCCCAAATGTGGCTCCTCAAAATAAAATAAAAACGAATATGAAATGTAAACTATCATGGCATGGCTCCCTTTTCTCTCCCAGATGCCCTGTTCCATGTGTGTAAGTGTTTGGGGCAAGCAAATTCATTGGCACTGTCTTTCTAGCTCTGAATTCCAATTGTAGACAGGTAAATGCACTGCACAGAATGTAGAGGGGTAAACTCTGGTAGGTATTGGTGAAGCAGGAAGAGCAAAATCACAAAGGGCAGCACCCCTAAGGGAAGGTCTTTGATCTGCAGTGCAATAATCTCAATCCTGTAAGAGTCCCCTCTCCCTCTCCCATCCCCACACTCAACTCTCACCCAGCTGGTTGGACAGAAAAGAGACCGGAAAGAACAAAGATCAGACAATGATCAAACAGGACAGGCTCAAAATCAGTAATGGTGATTCCAGGCTCCCTTCGGAATAATAAAGGAACAGAGGGGGCAGGAAGAGAGTCAATTAGTACATTCCCAGGCAAGAGAGAGCGGAGGCCAAGGAAAAGGATGGAATTAAACACCAATTGTGCCAGTCTGCCTACTTCAATGTTATTCTTCACAGATACAAAACCAACAAGCAACCAAGACAAAGGTATAAAATTTGTGAGAGTGGCAAGGGCCCTGTAACCAGCTCTACCTCCACCATCTCTCCGTGATCCTGAGTGAGGCATCAGAGCCTCTCTAGCCTGCATTGATCTTAACTATAAAATGAAGAGTGAGGGGAAAAAAAAAATAATTCCTGTGAGTCCTTCCCATGTTAGCATTCTAGAACTTTAAGAATAGCATGGTGTACATAAGAGTATGGACTCTGGGGCCACATGGTTTGGCTTTGCATTCCAGCTCTACCAGAACTAGCTGTCTGGGAAAGTTACTTCATCTCTCTGTACTCCAGTTTCCCCACACGTAAGAGATGAAAAAAATATTACCTACCTTATAGAGCTGTCCTGACTATAAAATGCTGTGTTAGCTATAATTATGGCCATGAGCCAATTTTGCAGGCAATACCTTTCAGGTACAGGCCACTGTGTGGTAAATCACCTTTCTGAAAAGTTCTTCATCAGTGGGGCAAACAACTGCCCACCACTTCCCGGGCCACTTCCCTTCCTAGGCCAGATGTAGACATTCATGAAACACAGAATTCTCCCATTAGTTTGGATGCAGCCTAAGGATCTTCACTGAATCAAGAGCTTACACAGAAAACAGTCAGTCAGCCACATCTTAAATACAGATAATGCTGTGTTCCTTCATCACTACTTCCATCCCATAAGGTTCAAACTGGTTCAAATGTAGCACCCTACAAAAACATAGTTCAAGAGAATGCCTTTTGATGGAAAAGAGAACAAAAGAGAATCCCTGACCTGTGGCTGGTTCATGACTACTGAACTCTGATATCCAGCTCCAAGGACCACAGCTTCTCTAGAAACATTTATATAGTCATCTATGGAAAACAATGGCTAAATGCAGATGAATGGTGTTATTTGATACTATTTGGTAAAGACATTCTTCTAAAAAATGACAAGTTTGTTCAACAACAGTGCAATAGGCCAAACAAGACTTTGGAAGCAAATTTTCCTGATGATGTGGTAGGATGAACAGAACAGGGAGCCCTTTCATCAAGCAAGGTCAATGTTTAGCAAATTGGATTTGGCAAGAACCCGAGGATAAGAAAGGGGGGAAATCAACTTCTTCACATACCCACCTCCTGCTGGACTTCACCTCAAGGTAATCCCACACTCACACACTCAACACATCCAAAATACAGGGTCTCCTCTTCCCCATCTTTTGTTACTCCTGTGTTCCCAAGCTCAGCTGAGACCAACTTCACCTCCCACACACTTCTCAAATCAAGCCCTACCTTTGCAACTCTCCTACATTAGCACCTGGCTAACTTGGAGTAACTGCCTCTACTCTTGCCCCTCTCACATCCATCCTCCAATCAAATTCCAGAAAAATTTCCCGCTTATAGCCCAAAGTCTTTTACATGCAACAACATGGATGAATCTCAACAGTATTACACTAAGAGAAAGAAAGCAGACTTAAAAGTTTACATACTGTATAATCCCATTGATACGACATTCTGGAAAGGGCATTAACTCCACAGGACCAGAAAACAGATCAGTGGTTGCTAGGATGAGAGGAGTGCTTAGTTACTCAGAAGCATTGAGGATTTTAGGGGGTGATATCAATGTTCTTTGCCTTGACTCTGCAGCTGGTTACGAGCCTTATATCAAACACATCAAACTATACACTAAAATGGGTTCATTTTACTCTATATAAATCCTACCCTAATATAAAAAAATTGGGGAAAACCCCAAGGATTCTTCCATTGCCTACAAGTTCCATGGCACTGTTTATCTGTCCCATCTTGCCTTCCACATTCCAGCAAAAATCAACTTTTTCAAATGTCCTGTACTCTCCCTGCACAAGCTTCTCACCACTGGCTCACTCTTTAACACAGCTTTTCCCAATTAACTCCCAAGTCCTCCAGGCTGCTTCCCTGTCTTTCCCACCCCTCAAATTCCCAAGCTAATTAAGTTGGATGCCCTTCCTCTAGGCTCTCATAATGCCTGATATTTCCCGATCACTGCATTCAAAGAAATGTATTATATATATTATAGGCATACATTATGACATAATAATCTGGTCTTTCATCAAATAACTGAAGTGTGAAATGACCATGCAAGCCGAAACCACACAAAGCAATCTCAATCATCAATTTGAAAGTTATTATTTTTCTGCAACTTCTAACATGTTTTGTCAGAGCATTAAAAACTATCAGCTATATATGTATAGGAAAATGGAAAAGCAAACATTTATTTAGTATACTGTAATTTTAAGTATTCAAAGCTTTGAGAATTAAAGTTTCTTCTTTTATTAAAAAAATCAAGTGTCGTTCGTAATGCCATCCCTTCACTGTGTAATTTAAAATACCAAATGAGCATCTTTTGATCCCTTGGTGAAGGGGTACACTTCTATGTTTGAACTAGCTTCCAACATTTGATCCTCTGTGTTTTAGTGTCTTGCAGTATTCCTCTGAGGAGCTCCTTTAACGCGAGGTTTTTGGCCAGCATCCTTTCCTCTGTTAGGTCTTCATCCTTTTAGTCACAGCTACCTTCCTAATTTGTGACCAATTACCCTTCGCTGAGCTCCTCTGGCTGCATGTATGGAGTGTCTACAACAGTGGCAGTGCTGACATTTACATGGTCAGGTATTTTTTCCAGAACTCTCTTTGCAAGTGGTTTAAATTTCATTCCCAGCATTATCAACTTTTCATTTCTTTGTTGCAACTTTGATCTTTGTCAGCCAATTCCCTTTTTGCATTACCCATTCTTATGAAATGTTATAATGAGACAAGAAGCAACACAGCTACGTGCATTGCTGTCTGTTCAGGACCAAATAACAGGGTGTGCTAGTTGGACTTTTATACAATTATCCACAGCTAACATTATAAGTGAAATTTAAACTGTGTTTTTTGGAAACTGGTGTTACTTAATTAACTATAATAACTGAAAATTGTGCATATGGGAACTGTGCAAACTAAGAATTATTTGTATTTATAATAATTTTAGAATTAATCAACTGGCTCACCACTGAGACAAATTTAAGGAATTGGAATTTATGCCCTTCCCATCTACACCTTCTAGCTTATAGCATCACAAAATGAAGGCAATTTCCTAACAACTCAATTCACAGTCAAGTCTAACAAATTAGAGGAAATAATCAGATTATAATCCAAACTCAGTTACCAGTAACAAAGTTATGAACTGATGCTATGCCTCTATGACTTCCCCTATAAAATACAGTTAAATAACAGTTCCTTCTTCACAGGGCCATTGTGAAGACTCTAAAGAAGAAACAGACTTTAAAACGCACTTTGAAAAATTCAACCAGATACCATCACATCAAGTGTATACTTAGTGTGCACCAAACACTACCAAAAGAGCTTTTCATTAAATTTTCTCATACAATTCTCAAAACAGCCTACAAGGTAAGTAGCATTATAGTCTCCATTTTACAGAAGAATACTAAAGCACTCTCCGAGAAGTCAAATAACTTGTCCAAGGGTATGCAAATAGTAAGCAGTAAAGCCTGTATTTGAGCTCAAAAATTGTAACTCTATAGATCAAGTTCTTCAGAACTTCTTCACTTTTTCACTGCTTTCTCAGACCACAGGAGGACATGGTCATTGAGAAAGGTAAAACACTGAATCCTAGAAATTGGACAAACCCAATTCAATATGACTCAATATAGGATCCAGTTCTACTGGGACATTTTCTGGGCAAAAAGGAAAAAGATGCACAATGTCCAGAGATCCAAGGGGCTAAGCAGAACTATAAAAGGAGCCAAAAAAGTAGGTGGGGGAGTTCAAACATCTTCAATTATTTTATGCTAGTTAGTAGAAACAAAAATACCAAAAAAAAGAACTAAGAAACAAAATTCATTTTGCAAGAATAGTGAAGGAATTATATTTATCATGAGTGTATAAAAAAGCAAGAGTGCCATAAAAACAAGATATGTAGAACCAACCAATTTCATTGACATTTTCAGTAACACTGACCCTGAAAGTTAATAACATTGTTTGTTAAGGTCTGATTTCACAAGGAATTCCATATGGAACAGAAACACGAGAGTCTAATAAGGATGTATGATATGAAAGCAACGGGATTAGTTAACTAAAATAGTAGATTCCTCTCAAAATATAGTCCATTCAGAAGGACACATTTAGAACATTTGTATCTCATTAGGGGTATTAAGTGAGAAAGAGTCTTAGTACCAAGCAGTCCTAATTATAATTCATCTTGGGAAATAAAGTGAGTTCTCTTTACTAAACAGTAAAATGTACTGCAAGAGGGGGCTTAAATATAGCAACAGGACTGCCAACAAAAAGAAACAGCAAATAAAACTTATAGCCTAAAGGAATACCAATTAAAAACTGAATAACTACTCTAACAATATAATGCATTTTTAGACAATACCCAACACTTCTTTTTTCCTCTTATCAATCCTAATAATCCAAAGCAGAAAAAAAGTTGCTAAGCAAAGACTATCCAACTTACAAAGAACAGAAACAAAATAAATTAATACAAACCAAATGCAAACATGTTTGTCCCATCACACCTTCACCAAGGTTCCGTCACTGGTGAAACGAGATGGTCAACAAGAAGACTTCACTGGCAGAGGTGCACCTGCTTTGGGAAGGGGCAGTTTAGTTTTCAATCCCACCAAAAAGGAGAATCTGTCTTTTATGTCCTGAAATAGAAAATACTTTAAATGATACATAGTGGGTTGTGTGACTTACATATTTTAAGAACTACCTCACAGGGATGCCTGGGTGGCTCAGCTGGTTAAGTCGCTGCCTTCAGCTCAGGTCATGATCCCAGGGGCTTGGGATCGAATCCTGCATTGGGCTCTTCGCTCAGTGGGGAGTCTGTTTCTCTCTCTGCCTCTGCCTGCTTGTGCACACACTCTCTCTCTCTCTCTCTCTGACAAATAAATAAAATCTTAAAAAAAAAAACTACTTCACAAATCTGAAAGGAAAATAATAGAAGGAGCATGATAAAGCATAGAAGCATTTTATTAGATAGAAATTAGGCTGGTCCCAGGTAACAGAAAATCCAGTTGATTTTAAATAATTAGTTCTCTCACAGAACAAGCATGTAGTCAGGGTGCCAATGATACCAGCTCTGCCTTTCCTATCTCAGTGTCCATCCTCATGTTTGCTCACTGCCTTGGTAAGCAGCACAGCCAAATTCCAAGCCATCATTTGCTTTTCATTTTAGACAGGAGACTTTCACTACCCTCTCCCTGCAGACTTCCTCTTACAAATTACTGGCCAGAAGTGAGTCACATGCCCACTCTTAGACCAACCATTGCCAAGATAAATAAAATCATCATGACTTGACTTCTCTTATTTTAATCATGTGTTATCTCTTATTATTGCTAAAATCAACGGCTTGCTTATTCCCATTCCCCACCCCAGACACTTGCAAAGAGAGAGGTGGGATGGTTCTCAGCGTAGACATCACTCTTGACCTCAATTGTTTTTAAAGATTCATATGACATCTGTAAAAGTGCAGTTTTATGTCAAGAAGTCAACAGTTAACATCACTATCTAGATCTGATTCTGAGTTTACAGAACACTCCAACATTAGACAACGGGGGCACCAGAATACAATGAACTATTTTTCTAGTTTGATGAGTAAGAGCCAGCAAAGCAGCTTTTAGAAAGCACAATTTCTCAGCTAACATGAATCAGAAAAAAACGTGTCAGTTCTTTCCAATTTTACAATTCCCAATATGATCCAGTTGAGCAATCTTATCCAACCTCACCTTTCTACTCAGTCTCTGCTTAGGGAATGAGGGGATGAGAAAACATACGTGGTAGTTGTGTCAATGGCTCCATTTTTTTAAAATTAGCTGTCTTTTCACCTAGACAATTTTTGCCTTTCTAGGAAAGCAGTGAAGGTCAAATTATGAGATTATTTGATAAAAAACACCCCCATGCAAGATCTTCCTGTCTTTGGATTTTCAGTTATAGACTTACAATGAAGGAAAATTCAAATACCTTCAAAAACTCAGAATGCAATGGTCTTTGATGGCATAGGCCATTCCTTCTGCATCTTTAAAGACAGCATTAATCCTAAAATTGGAATCATTAGACTGACCCTTACTCAAAGTATGATTACAAATTCATGAAACTTTTCTCATATTTTTTTAAGATTTTATTTAATTTAGTTGAGAGTGAGAGAGTGAGAGAGTGAGAGAGAGAGAGAGAGAGCGCGCACACAAGTGGGGGAAGGGGCAGAGGGAGAACCAAACTCCCTGCTAAGCAGAGAGCCAGACACAGGGTTCAATCTCAGAACCTTGGGATCATGATCTGAGCCAAAGGCAGACGCTCAACTGACTGAGCTACCTAGGCGCCCCTAAGATTTTATTTTTTAAGTAATCTCTACAACCAACGTGGGGCTGTTCACAACCTTGAGATCAAGAGTTGCATGCTGCACCTACTGAGCCAGCCAGGCACTCCCATTTTTTTCCTAAAGTAGGCTCCACACCCAACAGGGAGCTTGAACTCAGGACCCTGAGATCAATATCACATGTTCCACTGACTGAGCCAGCCAGGCGCCTCGAAACTTTTCTCATTTTTAAACTACACTGTATTACATACTCCTCCTTGAACACATCTCATCTTTCCCTCTGTGCTTTTCGGTTGTTCTTTCCACCTTAATATTTGCCTTGCCAATTAATGCTGTAATTTCTGTCATTAGAATTTTGTCAGATGAGATTCAGGGTCTGTCTCCCATGCCCCCTTTTCTTCCATGCCCAGACAGGGTCCAAGGCTTTGAATCATTCCTCACAGGGTTCACCCACTATCCAACTCTCAACCACTCTGAGGCTTTTAATAGATCAAAAAGAGACTCAAGCTCTACAAAAGTCCCCAAAAGTAATGAGACCAAAAGGTCAGCTGACTAGGGCTGAAAGGAGGACTACTGCCTACAACTTCCCTCACTTATTTCTTTTTTTTCCTTTAAAACAGTGCAGGTAGAAAAGAATCAGCAAAGAAATTGGGAAGGCTCAAGAGAAATGACGAGGAGGGCTCCACATCTGACTGGTTTCTTTTTATTCCTGAGATGTAGGATCTGTACACATCCACATACCACAGAACAGACACAAAAGAATTCTGGTTTTTTGTTTTTTTTTTTTTAAACAACCTCCAAAAGTCACTGCAATACCAGAAACATTTGGGAGACTGAGCCATGTGATGACAATTACAGGAATCCTGGCAGGGAAAAGAATGCTCAGGGAAGGCCAGACAGCCCTGTATTATAAACGCCACTTCAGCCCCAGAGTCCTCCCCACACCCTCCACATCACTGCCAGGGAGAGGTGGCTGGAGACGCTGTTCCACAACATTCCCTGGATAGCTCTCGATGAGAAGCATGCTCTCACACCGCTCCATGATTTTGGTTTGCTCAGTTTCCTCATCCTTTGAAGTAAGACACTTCCTGATGGTCAGGAGTTTGGTTCCCAAGGATGTGAGACTTACAGTAGAAAGATGACTAAAAAGGCAAACCACTAAACATACTAATATGACACTGAAACTTTTTTCCAAGTTTCTTTATTCCCTGAATTAATCCTTGTGGAATTTGGGGTAGGGGGCTGGGAGGTTAAGAGTTGTAGTTGGGAGGAGAAAAAGAACAAATATTTACTGAGCACCTCTCAGAGCAAGCTGCTTTCAGAACTAAGAAACCTTGCAAAGGAGACAGCATCCGGGTTTAATGACAACTAAGGCTCAGAGAGGCAATGTGCCTCATCCCAAAGCTCTTAAGAAGGCAGCGGGCTGGGATCCCACACCAACCTGACTCTTTCTATGAAACTACACTGCCTGAGACTGAATGCAAATACATCAGAGTCAGACATGGTATAACACAAACAGGCACTCACCAATTACTCTTACCAAAGCACAACTGACTTTATTTCTTTCTTCTTACATAATTCATATAAAGTATAAGAAGTGAGTTGCAGGTAATCCAAATAAAGTAAAGAAATTATTTGTAAAAATTTTTAAAGATAGCTATTAATATCCCCAGAGAATAGGTAATGCTATTCTCATTTGGTACATTTCCTTCTAGCATTTCATACACACACACACACACACACACACACAATCTTTTTTTTTTTTTTTTTAAAGATTTTATTTGCTTATTTGACACAAAGAGAGATCACAAGTAGGCAGAGAGGGGGGGGGGAGCAGGCTCCCCGCCGAGCACAGAGCCCGATGCGGGGCTCGATCCCAGGACCCTGGGATCAAGGCAGAGGCTTTAACCCACTGAGCCACCCGGGCGCCCCCACACACAATCTTCTTATGTGCCACAAAATTGGAGTCATACTATCTACAGTTTGTCAGTTTGTGTCCACTTCTTTTCAAATCATATATTGGAATATATTCCCATGTCACTAGAAATTCCTCAAAAGTTTGATCTTTTAAATAATTTCATTAGATGGCACCTCGTGGCTCAGTCAGCTCACTCAGCACCTGCCTTGGGCTTAGGTCATGATCCTGGGGTCCCAGAATCAAGCCCCACATGGGCTCCCTACTCAGCAGGGAGACTGCTTCTCCCTCTCTTTCTGCCGTTCCCCCTGTTGTGCTCCTTTGCTCTCTATCAAATAAATAAAATCTTTAAAAAAAATAATAATTACATCAGAATATATTTCATAACTAAAGTCTTCCAAATGAAAGCTCTGTGCTGACAGATTAGGAAACTTAAATACTTGAGATATTACATATTCCATGTAGATATCTACAAAGATAAGGAAGTACAGGAGACTGCAGAGCCATGAATCATGATTCCACAGAACCCCTGCTGTTAAAAGGATATAGTTCAACAGAATCACATTTGATAAAGCTTCATAGGTTTGAAATATTACTAACCCATTAATATACGCAAAATGTACAGAATTCAAAATTAGGATTACAAATTATCAATTATTTTTTGCTAATGCCTTTCATGGGTCTATATGGAAGTCAAAGTGCCCAACATTGTGGAATTTTCTTTAGATAGAATCATGATAAATTGAGTACCTGTTTCCATTTATTAGCAAAAGCTTCTCCAACATGGCACACACCAAAGAACCGTCTGACTATCTTATAAAGCCCAGCAGTGGTAGTAATGATAGTAATACTAAACAGAAAGAGGACAGTAAGTAAACAGGAAGAGGACCGTGATGATAGCTTTCATTTTTTAAGTCTTATTCCATGTCACTCACTGTCACTAATTCTTAATATAGATTTTCTTGGATTTAATTCTTTCTAAATCCCATAAGGTAGCCACTTTTCTTATTCCCATAAAGTAACAAGCAACTTGAACCCAGAAAACTTGAATTCAAATCCATTCTTGGTTCTAATAATCTGCAAATAGTTATTTCTCTCTAGATATCCAATTCTCTACTGTATAATAGAAGGGCACTGTAGATTAAATGAGCTCTCTCTATGTACTATGGATTTGACTATCACCTGAAAATATATATGTGCCCCTTGGGGGCAAACACATATCACTAAATAATCATGTCACTAAATCTCATTATGGGCTTACCATCCTTCATAGCATAGCACACCAGGAAGTTATAAACAATCAACACATGTTAGCTTTAAAAGTGAAACCTCCTAGGGGGACCTAGGTGGTATAGTAGGTTAAGTGTCTGACTCTTAGTCTCAGCTCAGGTCATGATCTCACAGTTTGAGATTGTCCCCCATGTTGGGCTCCTCCCTCAGTGCAGAGTCTGCTTCAGAATCTCTCTCTCTCCCTCTGTCCCTCCTGCTCGTGCTCATTCGCTCGCTCTCTTTCTCATATAAATCTTAATAAATAAATAAATAAATAAATAAAAGTAAAACCTCCTCGGCAATAAAAGCCCAAAACCTAAATCTTCGTAATTCTAAAAATTTGAACCCCATGATGAGCGCAATCTGTCAATATCTGGTATCCAGCTGAAAACTCTTAAGGGACAGAGGTTTCCTCCCACCGTGAAAGCTGGCTGACCTGAACAAAAATACATATCTATCAGCAACTGTCCAGGATAACCAAAACAAAAGGTCTACCAGGGTGGGGCATGAAAATCCGTATCAAGCCCCAGGAAAGAAAGGAGAGCTATCCCACCAAAGAGAAGGCTGCCTCCAGAAGGAAAGTGTGGGATATCCATCAGAGCCCTGGGGAAAGGGGTCCAAATCCTGATTTCCATCTACTCTGCTTCCATGTATTAAGCTAATGTTTTAGCTCTATGAAAGTAATTACCAGCTCTGCAACCCATCAATTCACCCTGAGCAATCCTGCTGATTTTTTCTTTGGTCTCCAAGACCCAAGAATCCCTTTCATTGATCTGGAAGTATGAAGGAAAGATTGGTTGTTACTAATTTCTTTCAATTCTAAATTTCTGCCAAGTCATTAGGAAAAGAAAATGAATTATTTTTGAGTATTTTAATGGAACCTATGGGGGTTAGAGTAGGCATGGCCTCTGAAAAACATAAGATTAAAGCCATATATCTTTGACCTCCCCTCTTCTAAGCAGAATGGACAAATGCAATTTGGCTCTAGGCTGTGAACTCAGGGATATGATCCAAATCACCTCCATTCAAATTTAGGTAGTCTGCCAAGAGTGGCTTAGTCAATAAATGAAACGTATATGGAGTTACAAAAGAATTTCATACATCCCCTAATGGCTTCTAATGGAAGGCATTATTACTATCCCCATTTTACAGGTAAGGACAACAAAGTTCAGAGGTTAAAAGTACCAGCCCCAAGATCACACTTGAAACGTAACAAAGCAATCTTCTGGGCTCAAACACCAATTTTCTATGCAATTTTTTCAAATAACTGTAGCATGTTATGGTCTAAAGAAGTTCCCCCAACTGGAAGTAACATTTGAAACTTCATGAATTGTAAGAGGAGCTTAAGTGCATCCACCCACAGGCAGGTATTCATTTTGCACTGTTCACTTAACTATATAAACATGATAGAGGAAACGATGAAATTACCCCACGATTCCTCTCACTGCCTTGTGAATCCACTTCCACTGCACTAATACACTGAATGGGCATTACACATATAATGAACATATGTCCACAGAATATACACACACAGGAAGTAGTGGGTAAAGACCCATGTGGCAGTAATGACAGTGGTGAGCCCTCTCTGCCATTTAAGTCCTAAACACAACTGCTTCCTTTGGTCAACAGCAAACCCCATGAGAAGGTTGTCTGTGAATGTAGGTACTTCCAATCCAAACAGCAGGTAGCTATGGAAGCTATATAAGCATCAACAGGGCTTTTTTTTTTTTTTTTTAAGATTTTATTTATTTATTTGACAGAGAGAGAGAGATCACAAGTAGACAGAGAGGCAGGCAAAAAGAGATAGGAAGCAGGCTACCTGCTGAGCAGAGAGCCCCATGCGCTGTGATCCCAGGACCCTAGGATCATGACCTGAGCTGAAGGCAGAAGCTTAACCCACTGAGCCCCCCAGGCACCCCAGGGCTTTGTTTTTTAATTGCCTAGAACCAGGGTTCCAGGTTCTGCAATAAATAGAACAGGCAATGTTTGACTCCTTAGGCATGGGAAAATCTGCTAAAATACACATATGCATTTTCCTTTTTTCAGATTCTACATGCAATATACTTTAGCTACAGAAAATCTTGAAAGTGTAGAGAAGCATGAAGAAACAAATTAGGGGTGCCTGAGTGGCACAATCAGTTAAGCGCCTGACTCGGTTTTGGCTCAGGTTGTGATCTCAAGGTCATGAGACTAAGTCCTGCAGGGGGCTCCATGTTCAGCCAGAGTCAGTTTGGATTCTCTCTTCCTCTCCCTCTGCCCCTCCTGCTCATGCTTTCTCTGTCTCTCTAAAATAAGTAAATCTTAAAAAAAACAAAAAAAAATCAGAAATTAGTCATAATCCCAGTACTCAGAGGCAACAACTGATGACATACTGGCCTATTTTCTTCCAATTTTTTTTTTCCTGACTGCTAGACTATTAAAATATTTCCTTTTCTACAGAAAAAGAAACTAGTTTCTTCAGACAAGAACAGGAAAATGTAGCTTAGAAAAACTGAATTCCAGTGCATTTATAAATAAAATTAAAATTTCTTGAATAAAATGTTAATGATATAACTACAGCAAAAAAAAAAAAAAAAAAAAAAAAACCCTTAAAAATCCTTTGGAAAAGCTCAGTAAGGTCACAATCTAATACCTCCCAGTGCTACACCAAAACAGAAGAAATAATAATCTATAATGAGCATAAAATAGGTACTCATGTGAAAATTGGTTTTATTTTTTCCAATCCTTATGTTCTAAAATCCATTTTTTTTTTTTGCACTGCGATTATTAACCATATTAAGTAGGCTGGCATACTGAATATCTTAAGCTGAAGGAATCTGAGAAAATGGCACAAGCAGGAAGGTCATGCTGACCTTCTCCTGGCCCTTCTTACCGGAAACAGGCCATAAAACCTACATATGCAAGATGCCTTCCCAACACCAAGAGGAAAGGTGTATCCCTATCTCCAAAGAAAAAGGGATGCAGAGAAGAATTCTAACAGGCCTTGCTAAGTTTCCTCTGGTTTACTATAACTACCTCATATTCTTATCCTATCATCTTCCTCCAC